>NW_025999977.1:50239318-50301450 GCF_001458135.2 Marmota marmota marmota
TGAGAGACGCTCCCCCCACCCCCCCCCAAAGCCACCCCCGCCCGCTTGCTCTGTCTCTCTGGTTCAGGTCTGAGGAATGACTGCAGAGGGGATGAGGAGCCTTCAGAAGTGCCAGCACCGTGGGGGTCCGATGCCCGCCTGAGGGAGGCTTGTACCATCCTGCAGCCCATCAGGCCCATCTTCTGAGCTCGGTTGTTGACTCCCAGGCTCCAGCTTCAAGCCAGGGTCTTGGCTTAGCTTCCATCACCACCGTCCTGAGCCATGTGAGCTTTTAATAAGAAAATTGATTTGGCCCCAGGCTTAATCCCTTAGGTGTATTTTTTTCTAGGACAGCAAGTTCATAGCTCTGCAATGTCTGATTTAGATGTTTTGAAAATGTACTCTTTGACAAGGCTTAATTAAAGAGAATTGCACCTAGATGGGAACACTCTACCATTTCCATAACAAACACTATTATTTCCAGGAGTGATAAATTTTTTTGTTCTATTGATGTCTTTTATGGTGATGTCATAAAAAGCAGATTATGACTTCTCGTTATGAGGCAGATGGAAAAGAAGATGCATTTTGATTACCACAGAGAGGAATATGTTCTTTTCAAACGATCCCTTAATAGCCAGTGAGGGCTGGGCTGGACCTGAATGTGAGGTCCAAGCAAATGACCTTTTCATGGGTCTGACTTTATGGCAGCTTCTTTTGTATGTTTTAAAACGAGATTCATCAAATGCGAAACTGATTGTTCAGTTTGGCCAGAAATGAAGGTTCCAGAGATTATACATCTTTCTGAAAATTATTAGTAACAATTAGCAAAACTCATTTACTGAGTCTCTTAATTTAGTAACAAAAAACTAGGCTTCATTTTTTAAAAATCCATTATAATTAAATAGCACATTTATAAAGTGTGTTGAGAATCATTCACTCAAATACAGATTTCATATTATAAGAGCTATATATTCTTTACTGTTACAAATTGAGAAAGGATCATCTTTTGCTATACTTAAAAACAAAACGAAAAGCCAGCCCTGTTTTCTCCCATATGAGCACTTTCCCCCATGTCTTTAATTATTTTTTAAAATGCCATATTAAATGACTTCATATTTCTTAAGCTTTGATTGTAACATAAGCTACTTAACCAGATTTTAATGTCGAACATTTACTTTTTTCAAGTTTTAAAATTTTATGTAAGTAACACTGAAATAAATTTGTGTAACTTCCTTAGAGAAAACCTTTGTCTGTGTTGCTAATTAACTTTCCCAGAATCAGCACAGGAAGCAAATTTCCTGGGTCAAAGTATTTAAAAAACGAACTTCTAAGAAATTTGTATCAATTTGTACTTCGTGTATGAACAAAGTATATGTCAAATGTACCTGTCAGCGTTTGCTGGGCAGAAGTGCGGCAGGCAGCAGCGCCTTGTTTCAGTTCCATGCCGTTGATTTGTGAGCAGAGGCTGAGACTGCCGGCCCCGAGGCCTCTCGGGGAGGCCTTGGACGCCTCAACTGTCAGAGACAGGCTCCTTGCTGAGTTTGAGTAGCTCTCAGCCCCAGGAACATTTTGGAATAATTCCATTTAAATTCTGAGCTTTGGTAAAAAATACAGTGCTCTGCTTATGGAATTAGTTTTGCTTCTTCCTCCACCTTTGGAATTACTAGCCCAGACCTACCAGATCTAAAAGGGGATTAGACCTCCTGTGATTTCAATTTGACTTAAGAAATAATCGTGTCATATGCAAATCCGTGAAACCCAAAGTAGACATTTCTTCCTCCTTTTTTTTTTTTTTAATTTTAAAGCTGATTTCATAGAGAGTCAATTACCCTGAGCAGATTATGTTTTTAGTTTGGACTAATTATCCATGAATCGGACATATTGGAGGAACCTCTCTGTCGGTGTCCATGGAAGGGAGAATCCAGCCAGGGAGGGAAGCACATTACTGCAGGAAAAGGGAACTTCAAAGACAGGCTGAAAAGCCAGAAGGGAAACCGAGGCTTGTAACATATTTGCAGAATGAAACTGGGTGGGGAGGCAAAAAAGCAGAAGCAATTAATTCATTTCTGTGGGAATTAATTCATGAGTGTTTACCCTGAACTCTCCGGTCCCTTCCTTTGTTGCAGGTCCAATGCTCCTTGTGCTCTGCACACCTAATTAATTAGAACACGAGTTGCCTTCCTTTGCCAAGGGTGCATAATTTATCATGTCAGGCCCCTGAAACCATCTTCGGTAACTTTTTTGAAATGTATGCAGATTACTTGTTGCTAGCTCCTGTGCAAAGTGATGAAAATGCACTTTTTTTTAAAAAACCAGGGGTAGGTGGGCATTTTACGGACAGACAGTTGAAATAGAGAAGCAGTGTTAGGTTTCCAATTTTCTGGGCTCAAGTCCACACAGTGTGACTGTGATCAGGGCCTCGGTTTCCCCATTTATGGTTACCTGCCTTGGGGTGAGGGTGCTTGAATTAGGTGGTGGCTGAGGGAGCCCTCACGGCTCTGTCCCAAGGCAGCCCAGGATGATTCTCCTCACTGAGTCCCTATTTCTTCAAGGCCAGAGCTGTGTTTCCCAGCAGACAGCTTGCACCGAGGCTCAGGACATCAAAAAAAGGAAGGAAGCTCTATTTTCATGAACTGATTCCATGGACTTTGCAACCATGGAAGTCCCGCAAAAGGCTGTTTTGACTTCATTGTGGTTTAAGTTTGGTTTGTGCTACAGTTTGGCGGTCCCGTATTCTTTTCACAGCTGAGAGCCTTTAGAGGACCCAGTTGATCCTTCATTAGCCTGAGGATTCTATGCAGGATGAGACTGCTAATAGGAATCTAGCAGCGCAGGGGTGTGAAAACCATTTGAAATGTCTTTTATCCAATGCTACAGGGTTTCCAAATGAAGACCTCTTGCTTCCTGTGGCGTTTCCAAGTCAGGACGGGGGATTTTCTCAGTATAAAGTAATGTAAATATGCTTCTGGTGCCATCAGTGGGAGCTCCCTAACCAGAGGGATCTCACAGCCTCAGGCAGGTTCTCTGGGGCTGGAAACACAGAAGAGGCCATCTTTTCCTGTTTTAGTTGCTTTTCTATTTGGAGCAACATTTCAAAAATGTCTTGTTAATTTTCAGCCGTGGGATTTGGGGATAAATGTGAAGAGGAGTTCTCCTCATTTTTTTTTTTCTATTTGTGGGAATCTGTTGACCATCCTGCAGCTATTTTATTGGAAGTCTCTAGCCTCTGGGAGGTATCAAAATATTAATGCTGGAATGAGCTTGCCACAGTCTATCACGGTTCCCAAGTGCATGTCTTGCATCAAGGTTATTTAATATTTTCCATTAACGAAAGCCAAAGCTGTGCTGATGTCACGGTTTGGGTCTTCATTGTCCCCTGAGTCTCCTGTTTTGAAGACTTGGTCTCCAGCTGATGGTGTGATTAGGACTTGGTGGAAACCCTAGGAGGTGCAGCCCCACGGAGGAAGTCAGGTCAGTAGGAATGTGCCCTTGATGGGTTTACTGGGCCCCACCCCCTCCCCTCTCCCTTTGCTTCACACCTGCCACAAGATGAGCCGTCTTGCTCCTAGCCTTGGTGCTCTACCTTGGAAAAGTCCCAAAGCAATGGAGCCGAGCAGCCATGGACTGAACCCCCTGAAACCAAGAGCCAAAATAAATCTTTCCTCCTTCTAAATTGATTTTCCCAGGTATTTTGTCACAGTGGCAGCTGACTAGCACAGCTGGGGAAATCTTTATGGAGCCAAATGAATCACTCCCCGAGGAGAGAGCTACCTGGATCTCGCAAGTGTGCCTCCTTGGAGGGGAGCCCTTCTCAGTTATGTTCCCAGTTCTCACCTGAGCCGGGCTGCAGGAGATGCACACACCGAGGAAATGGCAGGGCCCAGAGGAGGGAAGGTGACCGGGCTGAGCTGCCAATATCTGATCCTGGGTCACAGGCGGGACTCTTGGCTGGCGGGGTATTTATTTAATAATCTCCACTCAATTCCTAACCTTTTAAAAGGCAGTGATTTCACATTAAAAAAAAAAAAATGAACGTTCAGCTTCATTTGAGAAAGAATTCCTGACAACCCTTAGCTGGCCTTTCCCATGGCCACGGCTTCCAGGGCTGCTGGGGCGGCTCTCAGTGTGGCTGGGACCTGGGCTCTGGGTGTCTTTGCTCCCTGCTTCCTTCCCGCTGAGCGAACCCAGTCTTGTCCTGTGGCTCTGCAAGCGAGGCCCTGGCCCTACACCAGTGTTGTGGACACCAGTCTGGGCAAGTCCTTTTCCCTTTCTAAACCTGATTTTTCTGTATGTAAAATGAGGAGCTGGATACAACAGGGTCCTTAATCTCAGATTTCATGACTCAGGGATGATTAGACATTTAAAAATACTTACTTTGGATATACAGTAAAGTGCAATTGTATAGTTTGTCTTCAGTTGTAGTTTGGATCTGTGATGTACCCCAAAGCTCTCATGTCTTGAGGGCTTGGTCCCTAATGCAGCATTCAGAGCTGGGGCTTTGGGAAGTGACTGCATCAGGAGGACTCCGGCCTCATGAATGGGTTAATGAGTTCATGGATTCACAGCTGAATGGACCATTGGGAGGTGGTGGGAACTGCAGGATCCTAGTTGAATGAAGAGGGCTCTTGGGATTATGCCCCTGGGGACTGTATCTTGCCCTGGGCTCCTTCCTTTCTCTTTCTCTCTCTCTGCTTCACCATGAGCTGAACAGCTTTTCTCCAGCTTCTCCTTCTGCCGTGATGGTCAGCTTCCCTGAGGTCCAAAGCAATGGAGAGAGCCAACTGTGGATTGAAACCTCTGAAACCATGAGCCAGAATAAATCTTTCCTCCTTCAGATGATCTCTCAGATACTTAGCTACAGCGAGAGAAAGCTAACACATTTTCTTTGAAGAATTCTAAAATTCATGCATTATTTACAAAGTCATTTGTAATTTGATGCAGTGGGACCAAGACTCCCAGGAGCTTGGAGGATCAAGGGAGAACAGAGGGCTAGTTCTGCTGTGGGGTTCGTCTCCACCCTTCTAGCCAGCCAGGAGGATGCAGGGATGGGGCCATTCATGGCTGCTGAGAAGCCAACAGAGAGCAGAGTGGGTAGGGTCATACTGTGCCCTTCAAGGACACAACACAAGTGACCTGAAGACCTCCCCATAGGTCAGGCCCACCTCTTCATGGCTCTGCACCTCCTAAGAGCAGCACACGGGGAGTAAGTATCTAACCCATGGGGGGACACTTCAAACCGTAGCCATATGCTCTCTGGTCTCAAGGAACTTTCACTGAGGGAGAAGATAAAGCATGCACTTAAGACTCCTCCTGGAAGAGGAGATGAGTGTCTTTGCCTCCTTTATTCCACTTTAAGGGCCATTCATTTTGATGTCTGGGTCTTTGTTGAGAAACAGGGAGAAATGATTTAAAAACAAATTTGGAAAAACACAAAGCTGAGGGTAAAGTGTGTCCCCTGTCAGGCTGATTTTTCTGAGCATGTTCTCTTTCTCCTCTGACCCCTGTGTGTGGCCCTTGTCATAAGCTGCCTGGTGAGAACTTTCATTTTTTATTTTTTAAAAATTTGTTCTTATTAGTTTTACATGTAGTAGAATGTATTTTGACATATTACACATATATGGAGTCTGACTAATTACTCTTCTGGTTGTACATAATGTAGAATTATATATATAGGTAGGTTTCATAGCTTAGCTATTATAAATTGAGCTGATATAAACATTGATGTGACTGTGTCACTGTAGTATGCTTATTTTAAGTCCTTTGGTATAAACCAAGGAGTGGGATTACTGGGGCAAATGTGGTTCCATTCCAAGTTTTCTGAGGAATCTCCATACTGCTTTCTGGAGTGGCTGCACCAAGTTGCAGTCTCACAAGCAACGTATGAGTGTGCCTTTTCCCCACATCCATCCTTGCCAACTTTTTATTGTTACTTGTATTCCTGATAATTGACATTCTGACTGGAATGAGGTGACATCTCAGTGTAGTTTTAATTTGCATTTCTCTAATTGCTAGAGATGTGGAACATTTTTTCTCTTTTCAGGTTGATTCCATTTTATTTATTGATACTTGATTTCACTTCTTAAGCTTTAGGAGTCTTGTTGAGGAATTTAGTTCCTAAGATGACACGATGGAGATTTGGGCCTACTTTTTCTTCTAATAGGCACAGGGTCTCTGATCTAATGCATATGTCCTTGATCCACTTTGAGTTGAGTTTTGTGCAGGGTGAGGAGATGGGTTTAATTTCATTTTGTCACACATAGATTTTCCAGTTTTCTCAGACTGTTGAAGAATCTATCTTTTCTTCAATGTATGTTTATGGTGCCTTTTTCTAGAATGAGATAACTGTATTTATGTGCTCTGTGTCTTCATGTCTGTTTTGGTGCCAATATCATGCCATGTTACTCTATAGCTCTGTAGTATAATTTAAGATCTAATATTGTGATGCCTCCTACTTCACTTTTCTTTCTAAGGATTGTTTTGGCTATTCTGGGTCTCTTATTTTTCCAAATTAATTTTATGACAGCCTTTTCTTTTTCTATGAGGAATGTCATTGGGATTTTAATAGGAATTGCACTAAATCTGCATAATGCTTTTGGTAGTATGGCCATTTTGACAATGTTAATTCTGCTTATCCAAGAGCATGGGAAATCTTTTCATTTTCTAAGGTTTTCTTCAATTCCTTTCTTAAGTGTTCTGTAATTTTCATTGTAGAGGTTTTTCACCTCTTTTGTTAGATTGATTCCCAAATGTTTTAATTTTTTTGAGGCTATTGTGAATGGGGTAGTTTTCCCAATTTCCCTTTGAGTAGATTCATCACTGATGTATAGGAATACAATTGATTTGCGGGTGTTAATTTTATATCCTACTACTTTGCTGAATTTACTTATGGTGGAATTTTTGGGGTCTTCTAAATATAGAATCATGTTGTAGGCAAATAGAAATAGTTTGAGTTCTTCTTTTCCTATTTGAATCTCTTTTTTTTTTTAAAGAGAGAGAGAGAGAGAGAGAGAGAGAGAATTTTTTTTTTAATATTTATTTTTTAGTTTTCGGCGGACACAACATCTTTGTTTGTATGTGGTGCTGAGGATCGAACCCGGGCCGCATGCATGCCAGGCGAGCATGCTACCGCTTGAGCCACATCCCCAGCCCCTATTTGAATCTCTTTAATTTCTTTTTTATACTGTCTAATTCTCTGGGTAGAGTTTAAAGGATAATGTTGAATAAAAGTGATGAAAGAGGGCATTTTTTTCTTGTTCCAGTTTTTAGAGGGAATGGTTTTAATTTTTCTCTATTTAGAATAATGTTGGCTTTGGGTTTAGCATATATAGCTTTTACAATGTTGAGGTATATTCCTACTATCCCTAGTTTTCCTAGTATTTCAAACATTAAGTCATGTTGTATTTTTCTGCATTTGTTGAGATAATCATATAATTCTTGTCTTTAAGTTTATTAATGAGATGAATTATGTTTATTGATTTCCTTATATCGAGCCAACCTTGCATCCCTGGGATAAACCTTACTTGATCTAGGTGCACTGTCTTTTTAATATGTTTTTGTATGTGATCTGCCAGAATTTTATTGAGAACTTTTTCATCTATGTTCATCAGGGATATTGGTCTGAAGTCTTTTTTCCTTGATGTATCTTTGTCTAGTTTTGGTATCAGGGTGATACTAGCTTCATAGAATGAGTTTGGAAGGGTCCCCTCCTTTTCTATTTCATGGAATTATTTGAGGAATATTGATGTTAATTCTTCCTTGAAGGTCTTGTAAAACTCAGCTGAGAATCTGTCTGATCCTGGACTTTTCTTAGTTGGTAGGCTTTTTCATGTGTCTTTTATTTCATTACTTGAAATTGATCTGTTTAAATAATGTATGTCCTCCTGATTTAGTTTGGGTAGGTCATATGTCTTTAAAAATTTGCTGATGTCTTCAAGAATTTATATTTTATTGGAGTATAAATTTTCAAAATAGTTCCTGATTATCATATGTATTTCAATAGTGTCTGGCATGATATTTCCTCTTTCCTCATGAATTTTAGTAATTTGCATTTTCTTTCTCTTTGTTAGCATGGCTGAGGGTTTATCATTTTTATGTATTTTTTTCAAAGAACCATCTTTATTTGTTTTGTCAGTTTTTTGAATTATTTCAATTTCATTAATTTGAGCTCTGATTTTAATTATTTCCTGTTTTCTACTGCTTTGGGGGTTGATTTATTCTTTTTCTAGGGCTTTGAGATATAATATTTTTTTTTGTGTGTGTGTGGTTTCAGGCATTTATTGAGTGTGTTGGAGTGGATCCCCCATGGAGAAGGGGGTAATAACTGTATATAAGCACTTATTTTTCAAGTCCATTTGATAGAGCTTTTTATAAATTTTGGCAACATCATCCAAGAAAGAAAAATATCACATATACATAACATAACATATAGACATACATAAACATAGAAATAGATCTTTCATCTTTCATTATGTTTTTTTTTTAGTTATACATAGACACAATATCTTTATTTTGTTTATTTATTTTTATGTGGTGCTGAGGATTGAGCCCAGGGCCTCACATGTGCAAGGCAGGCACTTTGCCACTGAGCCACAACCCCAGCCCTTTCATTTGAGATATAATATTAAGTTATATGTTTGGCTATTTTCTATTCTTTTAATAAATGAACTCAATGCAATGAACCTTCTTTTTAGAACTGCCTTCATAGTGTCCTGGAGATTTTGATATGTTGTGTCACTTTTCTCATTTACTTCTAAGTATTTTTAAAAATTTTATACCTGATTTCTTCAGCTAACCATTGGTCATTCAATAGTGTATTATTTAGTCTCCAGGTGTTAGAGTAGCTTCTATTTTTTATTTTATCATTGATTTCTAATTTCATTCCATTATGACTGATAGAATTTAAGGTATTATCTCTATTTTTTGTATTTTCTAAGAGTTTCTTTGTGACATAAGATATGATCTATTTTAGAGAAAGATCCATGTGCTTCTGGGAAGAAAGTGCATTCAATCATTGATAGATAAAATACTCTGTATATGTCTGTTAAGTCTAAGTTATTGATTGTATTATTTAGTTCTATAGTTTCTTTGTTTAGTTTTGTTTGGAGGATCTACCCAGTGGTTAGAGAGGTGTTTTAAAGTTGCCCAGTATTATTGTGTTGTGGTCTATTCGATTCTTGAAATTGAGAAGGATTTGTTTGATGCATATAGATGCTCCATTGTTTGGGGCATAAATAGTTATAATTGTTATATCTTATTAATGTATAATTCCTTTAAGCAATTTGAAATGTTCTTTTTTTTTTTTTTGGTCCCTTCTGATCAACTTTGGATGGAAGTCCACTTTATCTGATAGATCTTAAATTTGGTCTTTTCATGTTATCCAGTAATTCTTGAAAGTTCTATTCATGGTCTCTTAACAACTTCTCTCCATGGTCAACTTTATTTTCAAGATTATATATTTTTTCTTTATTGCCTGAAACTCTGTCTTCTAAGTTTTCTAGTCTTTTGGTGATGCTTTCCATTGAGTTTTTACTTTGGCCTATTGATCCCTTCATTTTGAGGATTTCTGCTTCATTTCTTTTCAGAATCTCTATATCATTACTGAAGTGATATTTCACCTTCTGAATTTTATCTCTGATTTCACTCCTTACATTGTCCTTTACCTCATGGATCAGTTTAACTATATACATTCTAAACTCCTTCTCTGACATTTCTTCTACTATGGTGGAAGACATTGGAGCATCTTCATTTGTTTGAGGTGCTTTGCTTCCTTGTTTTTTCATGTTGTTTGTGTGTCTTTCCATCTAGTAGTGTGTATATGAGCATCATTTCTACCCTGTAGACTTAGAGTGTCCCTGAGGGTTTGCAGTACCTCACCTTTAATGGGGAGGCAAATAATAACAGCAACCCATGCAAAGAATACACAGCCTTAAACCAAGTAGCCCCTAATGTGACATCTACAGTCTTGTTGAAGTAAACAGTAATGATGTGTCCAGTTGTTGCCTATAATAAAACAGTAAGTTAGAAAAAGGGTTTACAATTTCAAATGGTGGACAAAGAAAGAACAGAAGTGGTATAGGATGTAATGTTTATGAGGAAGGAGGAGAGAAGATAGAAGTAAAAACATATAGGAAGAGTCTAAGAGGGAAGAATAGAGGCTGGCTGTTAGCAGGAGAAAAGAGACATAGAGCACCAAGGGAAACAGATAAGTGAGAGAAAAAATTACATAAAGTAAAAATTTTAAAAATATTAAAAATAGAAGGAAAAAAGTAAAAAATAAAAGAGTACAAAACAAAACTAAAATATACTATCCAGTCCTCAATAAACTGATGTTTGAAAAATAATTGGTTTAAAAATGGAGGAAATGTGACAGAAAAAAGAAAAAGAAAGGAAGAAATCTCCATTGAAAATTGAATAATTGTTTTTGTTAGAATTCAAGAGTTTCTCAGCTTCCCCTCTCAGCAGTTAGGTGGGGTTGTCTGGAGTATGGTACTTGCTCCACTCTCAGGGTCAGGTTGCTGGGGTAGGAGGATTATTACTGGGGGTGGAACTTGGAGGCAGGTGTAGGCTTAGGTATGCTCCATTCCATTTGCTGAATGCCAATTGGTCTGGGGATTTTAAGTCAGTGCACCTCCAGGGCCCAGCAATTGTCCATCCATGCTGGAAGACTGTACCCCAGGAATCTTCTTTGGATTCTACTCATGTGGTGTAGGAGCTTGTTCTTAGCCCACTATGTCACTTGCAGACCCCATGATTCCTGGTCTCTGATTCAGTCTCCTAACTCAATCTCTTCTGCCTCCTCCCATGCAGATTCCTGGTCAGGAGCTTCTCTCCCAGCCTGTCTTCCAAGCTGCCAGATTGGAAGGGATGGGGAAGCCAAGTGGGATTCCACAACCAGCACTCCCCTGTATAAACCTCTCTCCTTGCTTGGTTTTCTCCTGGTCACTTAGGCACACTCTGTGTCATGTTGTGTGGGTTTGCCTGGCTTGTTTTTTGAGCCAGATTTGGGTCTGCCAGAAATCAGCTCCCCTAGCTGCAGGCCCCAACCTGCTACTGCAAGATGATTCCTTCCGCTGTCTTCTGCATGCCTCCAGGAGAGATGGTGGCTTCTTTCCCACACAAGGATATTATGCAGAGCAGCTTACTATTTATTTGGGCAATGACTCTGATCTCTAAATTCTCTGTATCTTGACATGCTTCAGTCCTCCCAAGATTGGGGGCTCCTTTAATTCCCTATTGCTTAACTGTGTTCACAGAGGGAGCTTTTTGATTTGTGCCTCCAGCCATTGCAGCGGCTGTGAGGCAGAGGACCTTTTCCTTGTTTAATTATATTTGATCTCCTGAGTCCCCGATCTGTTTCAAGTGTCCAGTCTTGAATTGCAGTAACGTTCCCCCTATTTCCTGTCCATTCACCACCTTGCTGAAAAGCTGTCTGTCTGCTTTTATTGGTTTCATGCCATGCAGCAGCCAGGGAAGAGACCTCACTATTCCGCCATAATCCCCTCGTCTCAGGATTTTCCCTATCTGCGTATTCCTCTCTCCAACTCTGGTGCAACCTACTTCACCAGTGAGCCATGGGGGCTCTGGACAGTGAGGGTTTAGTCACTATTTGTGGGGTGCGTGACGAGGGATAACTGAAGAAAACAGAGCTGAAGGCCTAGCAAGCACCATTTACGCTGATGGAGCCCAGCCCTCTCCTTGATTTCTTCGGCTTCTCACATTGAGTCCCTCTTGCCAGCAGCAGAGCTGGTGAACCGTCCCACCCTCAGGCACACAGGTCAGGCCAGGTCTTGCCGGGCTGATGGGGATTTAATTGTCAAGATTGTCTTTCCCTTGTGTTCCAGAGGCTAAGCAACGGATGAGTTCTCTGAGAACATTTCCCATTTCCTTTCCTAGGTGCACTGGAGGGATGAGCTGGGTTGGTCACTTTATCTTCCTTATCTGAAATACTATAGCCAAACATCTGACCAGTTAAGGATGAAGGGCAGGTTGAGGAGGGAGAAAGCTGGGCCATGCACATCACGTCTAAGGAACCATCTATTTAACTTCTTGAACTACTTCTTACTGGGCAAAAGCAAGATAGAGTTTATGTTAGACACCCTGGCTATTTCTGACTCTGCCTTGCTAGGAATAAACTACTTGAATGGTGAATCAATTGCCTAACTGTTTTACATCATTTCTATGATCATAAAACTAAAAGCAACTATTCTCACTTAACATGTACTATTTACGATGCTGGGTAGGTTATGTAAGTTTTCTTATTTGGTCTGATCAGCAAACCAATGCTCTGCATTTTTGTCTCTATGGATGTTAAAGCTGAGGCTCTGAGACATTAAGCCAGTTCTGTCAGAGGCAGAGCTGGGAATGACATGCTGATATTCTGCCCTGAAGCCAACACCCTCCTCCCTCAGTGATCCTCTTCTTTGTGAGAATGAGCTGGTCGGTCCACAGTAGGTCAGTCATGGCCAAAGTCTTCCTGGTCAAATCTTCCCTCCCCTAGACAGACCCATGTTAATTTGGAAAGACCATGATTTTGTTCTGATGGATGAAAATGATTTGATGAGTCTGTGTTCTGTGGGTAAAAGCGGGCTCTACCTGCATCAGACATCTGTTCTCCCTTCACAGCATCATTCTGAGACTGAATAAAAATGCAGAGGGCACACAATTTTAGCTCATCACAATTTTTACTTTTAGAACACTTTTGCAAATGGTGCTGGAGGAGGTACGGATTCCAGGTAGAATAGACTAGGATATTTTGTTTCTTCCAAACAAACCTGGAGATGAAAAAAAAAAAAAAGAATGAAATCTCAATTTTAAAGGTATTAAAAGGTGACTTCTGGGTATTCAGCCACCAACTTTGAGCACTCTGGTGAGCACAGGGCCAGATGCTGGGAAGACAAAGAGAAAAAGAAGGCAGGCCCTGCTCTACAGGCAGATGACTTAGGAAGCATGGTTGCAGGAATCAGAAACCCACCTGGGATAGCTCACGTATACTGAGGCCTGGAAAGAAGGCATGGTCCAGCCAGGCCCAGGGTGTGTGATCAAACATCCCCAAGAAGAGGCTCACGAGCAACCTGAGTGGACATGTCCTTGAGCATACCATCTCAGGTAAACCTCTCTTGGAGATATTCATTTGGAGTGCCCAGAAGTAATTTGGGGAGACTTCATGTGAAGGATAAAGTGTCAACCATTGTGTAGATTGTCATGCTAGTCAAAATGCATGTCACAGTTCATATGACCTTGTTGCAACCTGTAGGCCCCCTGAGATGAGGGGATATTTGGGTTCACAAGGAAAATGGTTTTTGCTTTGCTTGGGCCAGAGATAACTGAGCCAGGGACCATGGATAGGGATGCGATAAGACCACCAAGACACAGATAATTCAGGGGATGAAGTCAGCCACCATTGCCTGATGGTCCTTTCTACCTAGAAGATAAAGGATGGCTTTGGTTCTTTGACAGCCTTCCCATCAAAGGCCAGGTTTATGTCTCAATCGTCTGAATCTAGGTGGGCTTTGTGACCAACAAAATAGCATGGAAGTGATGCCTCTATGGACCCTAAGGAATTGGGAGCTCATACTTCTTGCCTGTTAGAACTCTCTTTCCAAGATCTCCAGCCACCAAGCAACATCTGAGTACCCTGACTGTCATGCTGGAAGGCCACATGCAGGCTGTTCAATCCCACAGTCCAGCTGAAAGCAACTTAGCAGTCATGGGAGTGAAGCCATCTGGTCCTGCCAACCAGCCGGGCCCCAGCTGATTTCCATGGAGTGATGTCAGTCAATGGCATGGAGAGTGGAAGACTTACCTGCTGAGCTTTGCCCAAGTTCTTGGCCCATGAACTAATGAGGTGTGATGGAGTGGTTTCATTTTTTTAAAAAGCCACTGAGTTTTGGAGGGATTTGTTTTACAGCATAACTAAGAACAATCATCCTTCAGTTCTTTTATTTTTAGTTTTTGCTGTGCTGGGGATGGAACTCAAGCCTTGCACATTCCTAGATCTGCACTCTAACACTAGGCTACCACCCCAGTCCTCAGTCCTCCTTGACCCAAACTGGGGAGGCTTGGAATCCTTATTGGTTATACAAGAGAAATGTTTCTGGAGAGGGTCACAGGGTGTAACTGGCACATGAAGGCATGTGGCTGTGGCTGTGGCTCTCAGGTGGAAGTTTGATGGCCTTACTCTTATGAGCTCAGATCAAATATGTTATCTCTAGGTGCTTGTGAGCCCTTGGCTTACAGAGACAGGATTGACTGTAATGGTTATGGAGGAGAAAGGGCCACCCTCTTCCTGCCAAATGCCTTCTTGGTCTACCATGCTGGAGAAGACAGACCTGTTTTTGCCTTGGACATTCCCACCATATTTGAGGTATGATGAGACTTGCTTCTGGAACAGAGGGCCTAGTTCATGGGATGAGATTGGAACTGGTTCTCTTTGGCCTCTGTGTCTTCTATGAACTTCCAGGGTTGGACTGAGATTTTCCATTTTTTATTCTGTATCCAAGTTAAATAGTTGTAAGAAAAAATGTACAATACAACAGCTGTAAAAATCATATGAAATAAGTTTGAACTCCTGTATAAGTATCTATTGGTCACTTACTCTGTGACTGGCCCTTGGCACTAGAAACTAAGCAACAGTCCTACCCTGAAAGAGCTCCCTGCCTGTTAGGGTACTACATGCAAGAGAATTGCAACACTGGGTGGTGAGTGCATGTGCAGGGCCATGCCAGGGGCTGCAGAAGGCCATGGGAGGAAAGGGACACCTGTCAGGGACCTCTTAGGAATGGGTCAATCTCTTTAACAATGACAAGGACTTCAGAAACTGATCATGTCATAATTTATGATGTTATTTCAGAGGGCACAACCATGGTGATGAGATGAATTCAGGTGGGTATTGAGCAGGGTGGGAGTTCTATATCCTTGGGAATGTGTGTGGAGTCGAGGCTTGAAGGTGGCTCTGAGAGATCCCCACCAGATGCCTCAGAATCAGTGGTGGCTTCTGCTTGTCACTTAGGGGCCTGAAAGTAACAGTGAGGGTGGTGGGGAATAGATGTCTTTATTGAGTGTTTAGTGCATACTTTTGTATTATCTCCTTTTAATTCCCAAATATTTATGAGAGAGGAAATATTTTCCTTCTTATAGATGAGCAAATTAGGCTTATAGTAGTTAGAAGTTTTGATCACGGCTACCCAGCTAGGTAGTGGGGAAGATAGGCTTCCTTCCTTCCTTCCTTCCTTCCTTCCTTCCTTCCTTCCTTCCTTCCTTCCTTCCTTCCTTCCTGTATAGGGATTGGACCCAAGGGCATTTTACCACTGAGCTACACCCCCAGGCCTTGTTAATTTTTATTTTGGGACAGGATCTCATTAAGTTGCCTAGGCTGGCCTTGAACTTGCCATTCTCCTGCCTTAGCCTCTTGAGAGGCTGGTATTGCAGGTGTGGGTCACTGCACCGGGCTCAGATAGGTTTCTTATTTTATCCTGATCTGGTTCTAAATTTTACATTTCCTCTCTTCATAAGAACCAAACTTGGTCAGAGTTAAAACTCTGAGATTAATCTGGTACTTTGTCATTTTAGAGAGTTTTTATGGTCATATAATCCAGGATTTCGAGGGGATTCTGAGGTCACCTAGTTGGTCCAGCAATAATTCAAAACTCCACAGTATTTTTCCTACTTGAAAGGGTATTAGAAATGTGACAGAGATGATCTTCACTCCCATATAGTTTGCTGTTTTTCAGAGCTTGATCATCAAAACAGGTTGCAGAACATGCGGCTTTTCGCTCCTCGTAGGATGTATATGTTCCCAGTCTCCTGCTACCTTCAGCAGGATTGAAATTTATTGGGATCCCAAACCCTGTATTCTCTTTGATCTTGATTTTGTTATATGGTCAGGAAGACCAAAAGGAAATATATCCACATGTTAAAAATCATCATCTTAGCATTATGAAATAACTACTGATGTCTGTAACACACACATATATTTTACAATAAAAAGATGAAAAATCTTTGTTTGGAAATACTGTGTCCGGCAATCTGCATCTCAGATTTAGAGTCTTCAAGTCCTGTGTTAACCCAGGAGGTCCAGGGATAGGGTCCTTTTCACCAGAAGAGAGTGGATGAAATTGACAGAGATCAAAGCCCTCCTTCTGTGCAATTCACACACACCAGGCTTGAAATATATTTGTGAGTGCTCAGTGGAAGTGTTATTTTCATCACCCTATCTCTTGGAGATGTTGAAAAAGATTAAAGAGACAAAGTCCCTAAGTTTCTTTGAACTTTCTAGAAGAAAGAACAGAGGTAGGACAAAGTGTTATTTATTTCCAGCAGTAAGAGAAGGTGTTCCTGTGAGACATGGGTCGCACTGGCCTTGTGGAAATTCCCCCTATATGTTTAGATTAGTAATACTGGGCTGTCCACCCGGGCCGATTCTCACACCACCACTAGAGGGACACTGCACATCTGACCTTATGTAACGTTCTCAGTCCATTTGTGCTAGGGCCGTGGGATGGGTTGCTGAGAGACCAAGGAGAACAGCTGGAGATGGGATGTGAGATGCAGGATCATACAGAAATACAGGGAAAGTCCAGGGGCACGGACTGGACAGTGGATGTCAGCTCCATGAAGTGCCTCTGGCACCTCACGGGAAAGTAGCCCCCCATCCCTCATGATGCTCTGTCCAAAGGCAGCCACCCAGGGTATGCTGATCTGCGCCAGTTACCACAGGGAGAGGGGTTTATTAGGTTACAGAAGCAGCGAGTCATTGCTTTGCTTATTTCCTTTGTTTCCTTCATTACCAGTCTCCCAAGGAACAGCTGTCCTGGTGTGTGGCAAGAAAGTATTTTCTACAGATAACACTAATATGCCTTAATTCCAGCTCACCTGGGAGACAGCCAAGGTCCTTCAGGACAGTGTGCATCTGGTCGTTCAGGCCCAGATGTGCTCTCATTGTTCCTTAAATTCACTAGATTTTTGAGAACAGAGAGGGTCATTGGGGACATGGTGTTTTTCTGCCCTCCTTCTTTTCTGTAAGCATGAAACACCTTGTTACTCTCCCATTTAAAATTACTTCAGGGGTTCCAAATGCCAGCAGGATAAATTCAATTCTGCATTAAGGAATACACCCTCTATGGAAGTGTTCTGTTCCGAGCATTCTCAGCAAGTCCAGGGGTGTTTCAGGACCTGTGCATGTGCTTGGCTCTAGGTCCAAATATCTTTTCTCCTCTGGTGTACCTTGAAAACTCCCATGCAACCTCCAAAACTATGGCCTAGAAACTTCTATGAAATCTTCCTGGGTCTCTTTTCCCCTTTTGAATGAATCACACATTTCAGTATCACATGTATGGTGATACCAACCATATAACGTAATATTTCCACTATTATGTGAAATACAAGGGGCTTCATGTGCTTGCTTTCTGTTCCCAAGTGAGCCATGAGCTCTTTGACAGAAGGGATGGAATCGTTTTTATCACGGTGTTCCCAGCAAATGATTGACAAATCCACATCAAGGAAGTTGTTGAATTCAACTGCTGAATTGCATTGGGAGCAACATCAGGATCCTAGCAGTGGAGCCTTGAGATTTTGAAGAGAGAAGAAACTTAATGAGAAAGAAAGAAAGAAAGAAAGAAAGAAAGAAAGAAAGAAAGAAAGAAAGAAAGAAGAAAAGAAAGAAAGAGGAAGAAGAAGAAAGAAAGAATGCGAAATTTCTCTGTGTAATTTACAATTTGGTCATGTACCATAAATAAGATGGTTTGGTTTCATTTGTTTGTTTGAATTATGATACAATAATCCTAGGCATGCCTGTTAAAAGCTGTGAGCCATGGTGAGATAGTACTCCATTCCTCCATGATCAGAGATTGAGAAGAACAGAAGTTGCAGGTGAGATGTCCAAAGGTACAACGGCATGCGCAATCATTGGCCTTGCCCATCAGTACTGATGGGCAGTCAGAGATGTTGCACAAGACTCCTTCATGGTGAGGCATTTTGAAGAAAGGCCGTCTGTGAGACTGCTCAACTGTGAACTTGACCAAAGTGACACAGGTATCTGAAAACCTCATGCTGCAGTGAAGTGGAAAGGCCTCTGATTGGGAGGTGACTTCAGATGGGACCATCGTCCACTGCAAGACCAAGAATTAGCCTCTGAAGTTATTGGAATGCAATTCGTGTTTCTGTCACCAGGCTTCATCCTTCCTTTGGGGTAAATTTTATGCCAAGTTTCAGTCCGAGACTGGTTCTGGGAGAGACATTTTCATAAAAATTTTATATAGATTGATCTCCCTCATGGTCTCTAAATTTCAACCAAATTAGTGTGGCTACAGTGACACATTATCAGGGGAAGGGGAACTTGGCTGGCACTGTTCCCCTTGATCTGAGAAAGTCTGGGTTCTGTACTGCTTAACAGACTCATGCTTTTGATGTTTCCAATGGCCTGTGACTAGACTCTGGGGAGAGAACAAATGCTCTCATCTTTACAACTCTTGCTCTCCCTGTGGACTGGGGTGGAGGGGCTCCACCAGCTCTCAGCGCCAAGGGCCATGTGTCTGACAGAGGCAGTTATTCGATTTTTAGAACAGAGGTGCTAATTATGAAGAGAGCTGACTTTTTAAAGTCTCTGTGCCCCAGAAGAACTGGGTAGAGACAGATTTGAAATTCTCTATCTTTCAATATTTCTCTATATTTAAAAAAACACGTTCATTTTGTTGGAATAAATTCAATTAGCACAAATTCATACACAAAGGTAAGACACTCCTTATTCCCTCAATTTACCAACCCATTCCATTCCCCAGAATTAACCACTAGTCCCAGTTTTCTGTGTGTCCTTCCTGGTACTTCCTATGAGAGTGTGTGTGTGTGTGTGTGTGTGTGTGTGTGAGTGTTTGTGTGTGACAACGTGTGGGGAGGCACATAAGTGTTATCATCCTAAACATCAGACCCTGTATCAGGGTCTCAATGGGAAATAAATGGCACAATTGAATTAGTACAGTTGAAGAGGGTAGTTAATCACCAAGGGATTAGCTACAGAGATGTGTGTTCCTACTGTGGAACCAGGAAGGATAGAGCAGAGGATGGGCTGGGGTGGCCCAGAGTGGCTGGGGTGTCCCAGAGTGGCTGGCAGCCCTGAGCGTGAATGTGGGGGTGAAACGGTGGCTGGACTGGGAAGGAGAAGGGCATGTGGTGTTTAGTGCTGCCTGCTGATGGAGGGCACACAGCCAGTTCCAGGCGGTCTTGCCATGAGAGAACCCGGGAGTCGATGCTGGGACCCCTCCCCCTTCTCTCTCTCTGCTGTGCTTCTGGGGATTCCAGTGGCTGGTTATAGGGACGGGCCACTGTGCCAGTCCAGGTGACCATCTTCATTGACCATTTTGATTGTATCTAAGGCCTGGAATGAGTTATCTGGTTCACTGTTAGAATGAATTTTTACTTAGGAATGTGATGGGAATCCAGGTTAGTTTTATCAAACTTCTGGGTAACTGTCACAATGCTGTTGATTAAGTCATCGTATCATCATTGGTTTAAAATACCTCCTTTAACACTGTGAATGCTTCCATGTGGACCAGTATTCATTTTTGAGCTCTTTGAGCTCTTGTGTGGGCCTATTTCTAAACCAATGCCAAATTGTTTTGATTATTATAACTTTATATTTTTAAGATCTAGTGCTCCCCATTATTCACAATAGATTTCCCCCTCATTTTCCATGATTTTTCAAGTGTTTTTAATAAACCATAAAATCATTATGTCTAGTCCTAAAAATGTCCTACTGAAATTGTGACTAATACTTGCAAATTATTTGGAGGCGATAAGCACAAGGTTATTAACAGAAGCACTGTGTATAAGAAAAAAAAAAACAATCAAAGCCTGAAGGCCCATGAATAAGAGGATACATTAAAACACATAAAATGCATCCATGGCAAAGAATGCTTTGGTGTTGTCTGCGTCAAAATGGAGAATTCTCCCCTGCATGATATTAGGGAAAAAAAAAGAAAGTTACAGAGGAAGACAACGCTATGTATATGTATCTGCATGTGTGTGTGTAATATGAAAGTCTGTTTTGCTTAGTAGTACATATCTAAGTAGCAAAGTAAAAAGAAATGCATGGAAGCCAGGTATGGTGACACATGCCTGTAATCCCAGCAGCTCTGGAGGCTGAGGCAGGAGGATTGCAAGCTCAAAGCCAGCCTCAGCAAAAGCAAGGTGCTAAGCAACTCAGTGAGACCCTGTCTCTAAATAAAATACAAAATAGGACTGGGGATGTGGCTCAGTGGTCAATTACCCTGAGTTCAATCCCACATGCCCCCCCGCCCCACAAAAAAAAAAAAAGAAATGCATGGAAATGATGGATGCAAGTCCAAGATGGAGGTTGCTTGCAGGTGGCTGGGGAGAGGACACAGTTGAGGAGCGGGTGCAGGTGCCTCCACCTCCGCTGGGATTGGTTTGCTTCCTAAGGCCAGAGGCAGGAAAATTTGCTGTACTATTCTTTATGCTCTCTTGTATGTCTTAGATGTTGATAATTGTTTTTTAATTAAAAAGGTCTACTGAGTACATAAGTCATACATAAAATGGGATAATATTCTCAGGTGAGGAACATTAATCTCGTCATATTTTCAACTCTCTAGGACTCCTTGTCGGGTGGTATATTTATCATTCTCTTTACCACATTACGTTGAGACTATTTAAATACTTATAGAAATATATATTATAAAACAATAAACACCAAACCAAGGTAGGAATAGGAAAACATTTACCTGAGTATTTAAAGAGAAACTCCTTCACTATTGGAGGAATTGCCGAGTTAAATGGATTGGACTGGATAAAAAAAATCTTTAAAATCTTCAATGTTATCAAATCATTATAAAAAATTCAAATGACAAATGATAGACATTTGCCATTTATGGTAAAAGATTCATTCATACTATTTATAGTCCTTGATAACATATAAAATGTTCACAGCAGCCAATAAGAAACCCCAAACACTCCACTGAGCACCGAGCACAAGATCTGAGCAGAAAATTCACTGAAGAATCAATATAAACGGCCAATAAGAGAACTAGCCAGCTTAGCCTTCTTAAACTCAATGAAGACAATTAAGTGAGTATTTTTTTAACTTGATAAATAAGCAAAGATTACAGGTAATATAAAAATATTGGGGAGAGCCTCAAGGCACCTGCTCTCACACTACGACCAGATGGAGTTTCATCTGGTAAAACTTTGGGAAAGTAATGAGAAAATATCTCTAGAGTCTTAAGAACAAATAGCGATTTAAAGCCATGTCACTTCTAGAGAGCCAGGCTGAGCAAGTAGGCAGAAAATTCAAGCAACTACAGGTGGATGGCCACCCTCATTTACATGTTTATTTACTCCACAAACTCCTCAGGGGTAACCATCTGATCAATACCGTTCCCTCTCTCCTTGATAATGTTTCCTTCCCACCTCCGGTGTGCTAAGTCCTCACCTCTAACTAATAACAATGCGGTGGAGATGTATTGTCCTCACCTTCAGAAGCCAAGGATTTGTTGTTTGGGGGAAAAATGAGTCCCCTGGATCTCTTAGGAGAAATGGGGTCCTTTCTGCAATGCCTCCTGAAGTCCTGCATGTTTTCATTTCTACTTGGAGTTTTCTCATAATGTGCTGTGATTTAAAGCAGGGTTTCCAGCCTTGGCACTACTGGTGTTAGGGGCTGGGGGTTTTGTTGTGAGGCTGTCTCGTGCACTATAGGACATGTGGCAGTGTTCCTGATCTCTACACATTCAATGCCAGTAGAAGACAAATTGCTACCAGACTTTCTAAATGTCCTCTGAGATAGGGGGAAGTTGTTCCCTGTTGAGAATCATGGGTTTCAGGAGTTAGTTTTACTAGGAGGGAAGGTCTCCCATGCCTCTGGGTGGGGACACAGACCCTTCTCAGTGCTG
Organism: Marmota marmota marmota; assembly: GCF_001458135.2. Classification (NCBI taxonomy): domain Eukaryota; kingdom Metazoa; phylum Chordata; class Mammalia; order Rodentia; family Sciuridae; genus Marmota; species Marmota marmota. Next base: position 50,261,191 of record NW_025999977.1, read on the forward strand.
GAGTGGCTCTGCTATAGGTGGGATGGGGATATGTTGCAATGGCTCACTTGGAAAATGCCACCGGCCACACCCACTTTGCCACAGACCCACGGTGCGTTCTTGTGTTGTCTTTTTCTCCTCTGGGCCTCAATTTTTCCCATCTTGCAAAATGAAAAATTTGATCTTGGATCCATGGATTTTATGGAGCATATTTGGAGATTAAGGGGCCTGGCAGGAGGACAGTCCTCTTTCTCAAAGAAGCTTCACTTTATTCTGATTGACATTTTAGCCTTTCAGATAAGCACTAACAGTGTGGTCGAGTGCATGCCTTGCCAATGTTCTCCGTGTCTGTCTGTGATGGTGCGTGGGACGCTCACCAGGAGACACCCTAACATTAGAGGGGTGGAGTTTTCCCTGGAAGGGAATTGGTGTCCCAGGGGAGAGCAGAGAGCCACAGGGCGGGACACTCGATGGACCTTTGGCCTGGCCAAGAATAAAGGGCCTAGACTCCGAGGCCCTGGGGGCCTTGGGGTATTTCTACTCTTGCTGGTGCACTGCCCACTGCTGATACAGGGGCACGGAGCCAGCAGCACCAAGTTACTTTGATTTTCACTGGAAACAGCTGCAAGCCCAGCAGCAGGGGCAGCTGCTCTGGAGTCTTGTGGCCTCACTGTGGGTATATTTGAGTTTGGCTTTTGTTACAAAGGCTGAATGCTGTGTATTCTGAGGAGCTCGCCCATTCTCAAGGCCAGAATTATAATTATACTTTTTCTTTTCCTAATTGAATGCCTTTACTCTTGACTAATTGCTCTGCCCAAGACTTCTAGAACTATGCTGAATAGAAGTGGCAAGAAAGAACATCCTTGCCTTGTTCCTGATCTTAGAGGAAAAGATTTCATTTTTCATTCATATGATATTAACTCTGGGATTTTATAAATGACTTTTATTTATTTGCTTATTTTTAACATTTTTATTGAAATAGCATTGATATATGAATTGTATAAGTTTAAGGAGTACAACTTTATGTTTTAATGTATCTATATGTGATAAAATGATCACCACATTCCAGTCAATTGACATATCATATATAACCTTTATTATGCTGAGGTAACTTCATTTAAACCTAGCTTGCTGGGAAATTTTATTATGAAGGGTATTGAATTTTTTCAAATGCTTTTCCTGCAGCATTATCTTCTAGAATTGTAAGATAAATATCACAATTTTGGATATTTGTCCTTCATCCTTTTAATATGCTTTATTACACTAATTAATTTGCTTGTGTTAAACTATCCTTGCATTCCAGGAACAAATTCCACTTGGTTAATCTGTATCATCTTTTGATGTGCTGTTGAATTTGGTTTGTAGTATTTTATTGAGGATTTTTGCATCTATGTTCATCAGAGATATTGGCCTATACTCTTTTTTTGTTGTTTGGTTATTGTTGTTTGTTTTTTGTAGCGTCTTTGTCTGGCTTTGGTAATAATGGTTTCATAAAATGAGTTTAGAAAGTGTTCCTACTTCAAATTTTTGGAAGAGTGTAAAGATTGATGTCAATTCTTTAAATATTGATAGAGTTGATCAGTAAGACCATCTGGTCCTCAACTTTTCTTTGTTGGGTGGCTTTGGGTTACTGATTGAACCTCATCATTCTTTATTGTTCTGTTCATGTTTTCTCTTTATTATTTCATGCTTGGTAGGTTGTATGTTTTTAGGAATTTATTCCCCTCTTCTAGGTTATCTAATTTGTCAACATAATATTGTTCATAGTAGTCCTATGATCCTTTTAATTTCTGTGATATCAGTTGTAATTTGTCCTTATTCATTTCTGATTTTATTTGAGCCTTTTTTTGTTGTTGTTAATCTAGTTGAGGGTTGGTCAACTTTATCTTTTCAGAAAAACAACTCTTATCATCAAGAGTCAAGTTTTGTTGATTTTTTCCCTGTTGTTTTTTATTCTCTATTTCAATGATTTATTCTCGAATCTTTATTATATCCTTCATTGTGTGAGTCTGTAAAAGACTTCAAGACCCCAACTTTAGTAAGGGATAGAAAAATCAGGCAGAGAAACAATAAGGAAGCAGAATAACACTGTAGACCAAATGGACTTAATAGCACACAGAACATTCTACTTCATTCTTTCACCCATGTGTCTATTTTCCTCTTCAGCTGCTTTGAAGAGATAGAACACATAAAATGTGGGTTTACACTTTGTAATTTAGGTATTAGTCTGCTAGAGCTGCTATAACAAAATACTGTGACAGAATAGTCCAAATAATAGAAATTTACTTTCTCACAATTCTGAAGGGTAAAAATCAAGATATCAGGTTTGGTTTTTCTGCAACCCTCTCTTCAGACACAGGTGGTCACCTTTTCACTGGGTCCTCACCTTGTCTTTTCTCTAGTTGTGAATCCTCCTCATGCTTTTCTCCTCTTTTAAGGACATCAGTGATATTGGGGCAGGATCCCACTCACTTTTAAGATCTTATTTAACCTTGATTACTTCCTTAAAGGCCTTGTCTCCTAATACAGTCACATTCTGGGGTACCCTGAAGATTTGGATTTCAACATGTTCATTTTGGGGAGATACTATTGAGCATTATAACTTATATATTAAAAAATAAATTGTGAAAGATGCAAAGGTGAGAAAGACATTCTCTTTATCCTCTGGGAACTTGCAAGCTTTATAGAGACCCAAAGAAAGAGGGGGCAGTGAGTGATTTTGGAGCTCAGAGGAGGTGTAGGCCACATGGGCTACGGCGGTTAAGGAAGGCTTCCAGGATGAGACAGTGTGTTGGGGAAAGGTGCACATGCACTTCTAGAAATTCAAAGAGAAGGTCTTATCTTAAAATTAAAGAAAGAGTTGTGAGGAATCAGTTCTCCATCTCATGCAATTCTGTAAACATCTCCTGAACATTTGTTCTTTGCAGTCACTGAGCCGAAGGATGAGAATGCAAAGACGTGCCCTTGAGTTGCCTGCCCTCCAGGAGACGGGTGGCATTAGAGTACGTCCAGGATTGATAAGCATTAGACACACAGGGAGGTTTGTAGCACAGACCATTTGTAGCTTGTAGTTGGCTCATGGGGAACAGCTGTGTCCCCAACAAGCCACAAGCCATGCCTTAATGCATTGTTTAGGGCTCCACAGTAGGTATAGGGCTGCTGAGTACTTGTGGCCTCAGCTCCACCCCCAGTCTTCTGGAAGCTCTCCTGGCCTAGCCACAGCCCTTTTCTGGTTGCAGCATTTCTACGGAACACTTAGCTTCTTTCTGCTGTTCAGTTTACAGATTGTTCAGATTTTTAAGGCCCACATGGCAGGACCTTGTTATTTTATGTTTTACTGTTTGCAAAGTTCCACCTGCATGAGTGACACCCTTTGTAAGCCATGAATGTTAATTAGAATTGAGGTTTCAGCAACAACGGATTTTGACCTGACAATGTCTGAATCCTGACAACATTTGGAACCAGAAAGCAAACCCATTGTCCTCCACACTCTCCATAATTTCCATTAATTGCTCTAATATGCTGGCTCCTCTTTTTGATTATGTGCCCTTTAGAAAAAAATCACTGATACATTAATTATAGCTTTCATCTGGAGGGTTGAGTATTCCCAAACATTTGTTTGGATTTTATGCCAAACTGGGGATAATTGCATATAAAAGGATCATGCTGGGTTAGATACTGAGATGGGTTTTTCAAATCTCCTTCCTCCAGTATAAATAGCCCAATTGGCAGCTCATCACTCTGTGCAGCTTGACCGAGTCCATTTTCTGTGCAGCGATAACACCGGATAATAGATGATACTCTGAGAGGTAACCTTCAAGCTCAATGGCTAAGACATACTTTCTGATCCAAAGTTGTGGCAGGTGAGAGCGTAAAGCCCAAGTGTTGGAGAAATGCTGAGGAATGCCAGCAGCAGGGGCGAGCCACACATCGTCACTCCTGAACAGTGAATCCCAGAGAGACCTGACCTGTCAAAGCAGGATGATGGGAACGTTGCCTGCAACTGTGGGTGCCCAACTGAATTCCAGCAGATGCGTGTGGTTGGGGTGGCTCTCCTTCCCACGCCTGCAAGCTGCTTCCTGGGGTCAAGGTGTAACCTTGGAGGGGCTGATGGTTACTGTCCAGCCTTGTGCTGGACTTTTGGCTTTCTTCCTCTTTCCTGCCCTACTGACCTTGTGGGTTCTATGAAGTAATACTTTTCTTTAAGGGATGTCCTCTTTCCCTGTGAAGCCGTAGAGGGAGATCAGAAATGGAGAATTTTGGTGATGTATTCAAGGAGGAATTTGGCAAATAAATGGTTCCCATAAGATGGTTCCCTGGGATCATCACCACTCACAGAGCTGGAAGGGAGGACTCTGGGCTTCATGCAGAGCAGGTTGTTTGGGATGTTTCTTCTGCTTGATGAGTTTCTCTCAGGAGCAGAACTCAGTACCCAACTGATAAATGGAGCACAGGACTGGGGAACAGAAACTGTAGGTTCATCCTCAACCACCATGACCCAAGTGACCTTGGGGATGTCAGCCCAAATAGGCTTCGTCTCCACCAATACATAATAGCATTTTAATGTGATCACATATCTTAATGCAAATGACAGCTACTATTTAAAACTATCATTTATTGAATACTTACTATATGACAAGTATTAGTTTAAGCGATTTACATGTATGGTTTTATTTATTTCTTGTGACTGCTTTGAAATTGATGATTATGAGGATCAGAGAAAGTAGCTGGCCTAAACCCACCAAGTTAATAAGAAAACCTGAGACTGAGATGGAGTTTGGGCTCCAAAGCTTTGCTCTTTTCCCCACCCCCCGGCTGCCTCTCAGTCAGCATCTTAGACCTACTGAGTTCAAGTGCGCATGAGAGTAAGTGCGTGAGCATATGTGAGTGTGTTTTGCACACATCTGTAAGCGTATACACATATGGAAAAGACTTGTGTTTTACGCAGCGGAGTGAATTGTCTGTGTCTGTTCCCAAATCTCCTGGAACAGTTTTATTGTCTTACCTTGAGCCCTGGACCATGCCTTTCAGCCTCTTGGGAGACAGTACTTATGGCTTTTCTTTTTTATTTGTATTTTCCGTATAAATGAAAGCATTGAGAATTTTTTACACTTGTAACAGGATAATTGAGCCCATTTACTGTCATTAATTATGGGGCTGATTTCTTACCCTTGTGAGACTCCTCCATTGTGTCTGACAGTTGTACTGTTTTTATTATTGGCAAGTCAGGGGAATATGGCTGGTGACTCCCTTATCTGTCTTGTCGCCAAGGCTGTGTGCAGCATTATCTCATTTAATCCTCCCAGTCAACTCTGAGGTGAGGATTATGATAATTTCCTCAATTTCACACCTGAAAACACTGAGGCTCAGAGAGGTTACAATGTTAATCTCCAGTCACCCGTGAAGAAGTTCCTGATCTGGGACCCCCACTTGAAGTCCCTCCCTCCTCTTGCTGCTATAGCAGGCTGGGTGGGTGCCCTCTCCTGCCTCTCAGCCCTGCCAGCTCTGCAGACCCCTGGGCACTGGAGGGATGCCACTGGCCCTGTATGAGCTCAGCTTGTTGCTGATAATGGCCAGGATCAGGGCCCAGCAGGCCCATGTTTGGCCCCCCTTGATTCAATAAAACATGGTCTTCCTCCAGACGGCACAAGCACAGACCTCGGATTCATTAAATCAAAAGCTCCCTGCGCCAACCCACTAAGAGGAGAGTTCATTTACATGCTGGTGGTACTGACACTGAGCTACAAGGGGACACTGGGTGGGAGAGCTGCCGCTGACCCGGAGGGGGTCAGAAGTCTTTGACACAAATCCCTGCTCTAGGTCTCACCCTAGGCCTTTTCAAAACAGGCTTACCAATTTCATTTTGATGCCTGTGGGCGTAGTCATCCACTTTTACAGACAATGGAATGAGGCCCAATGACATTAAGTGACTCTTAATGTCACTGGGTTGGTGATGGCAGAGCTGAGTTGACTAGGAAATTGTTTCATATATTAAACGATCAGACTTCAGACTTCTATATGGAGTTTTTTTTTTCTTTTTTCTTTTTGCTCACCACCACCATCCTTTCCATCAGTATTAGTTCACAATTAAAAACACATACGGGCCTGGGGTTATGGCTCAGTGGTAGAGCGCTTGCCTAGCATGCGTTAGGTACTGAGTTTGATCCCCAGAACCACATAAAAAACTTAAAAAATCAAAATAAAGGTATTGTGAATATATAAAACTAAAAATATAAATATAAAAAAATACATTCTTTCCTGAGAACTGACTCCAGTTTCCAGAAAGCTCTACTTCTGCTGAGCTGGACTCTCTCCTTTTATCCTACCTGAGGCCCCCCGAGCTTCACAGAATACGTGGGTAGCCGAGTCCTCTCTTCCTCAGGGCAGCGTCTCTGCTTCCCACTCTGTTCTCTGCAGGGCAGGATCCAGGCTCCTCTCTGCCCTGGTCACCTCCTCTGGCTGCACTTCTGCATGTGTAGGTGTCTTGGAAAATGGAAGTTCAACACTCCAGGTGGGTTCTAATCAGGTCAGGGCCCAGGTAGGGCTCTGCAGGTTGTGTTGGGCCCTGGGCTTTTGGTGAGGCAGGCTCTGGAGAGGACATGTCCATCTATTGCACATGGGTCCATATCCAGGTCGGGCCCTCTGCTGTGCCTGGGGCCATCTTTCTCTGCTGATCAGCTCCCTGGGAACCAGCCACTTCTGTCTCCTCCCCTTGTGCCCCACCTCCCAGCCTCATCCTCAACAAAGAGCATTTGCTGAACATCAGTTATGTTTAAGGCTTGGGACCCTGAGGGTAGGAGAGCCAGTAAGATGTTGCCCTAACAATAACTATTTGTGGAGCACTTTCAGGCTTACAAATTGTCTCCATATATATCATCTCACAGCTGTCCGATCAGTCTTAACCCAATCTGGTGACAAATTTTGCAAGGGCCAGGACTCAGAAAAATAGGGAGATGCTCAAAACAGGGGCCAAACTGATAGCTTTTGAGACATGGAGTTTCAGACTCCAGTGGGAAGCCAGAAAGTTGCTCAGACAGATGGACTGGAAGCAGATGCTAAGCTGGTGTTTGAAGCAAAGACTTGGGGATAGGAATTTTAAAGAGTAGGAACCAGAGGTTCAGAGAGGAACCTAAGGGATGTGGCTGCCACTCAGGACAGATGCTGGCCTTCAAGGCCTGCTTTTGTGTGTCCCCTGGCTTGTGGTACAAGTCCCCAGATCAGCCAGGGGTGGCATGGAAAATTATTTGATTTATGGATAAGGAAATGTGGAGATTCCAGAACTGAAATTAAATATTGGCCCTCTGACCCTGTCACCTCAGTCCCTTTCCATTACTGCGTGCCGTTTCTGCCTCAAGGGCTCTGTCTTTCCTCCCATTTTACAGTTTCCCAGAGCAGAATAATCTGGGTGTGCTTTATGTGCTCTGTACTGTCAAGCTGGGCTTGAGAGTCAGGAGCTGAAACTCTGTGTCCTTGTGTGGTTTAGCCCATGAAAATGTCCACAGCTGCCAGACCAGTGGCAGTAATAGAATTTTTAGTTCAAAATAGCCCCCCCCCCATTTTTTTTAAAATTTGTGGATTATTTTTGTTGTTAGATAATAAATTCCAGGGTTTCCCAACCTTTTACATTGTTGACACTTTGGGTTGGACGGTGAGAGTAAGAGTTGAGCACAGAGAGGCTACTGCAGACCTGGAACTCTGTAAATACCAAGTGGAACACTTGCAAGGAGTGCGTTGGAGGCCAATGCTCAGGGCACTGGTAATCTCCATGACTGGCAATTGTGTAGGTTGGTTTGAGGACATCACTCCCCACCTGGCCACAAAAATCTTCCTGGAAGCTGGCCATTTTGCTTTTTATTTTGAAGTGATGGGTAAAGAAGCGTAGGAGAGCTAGGAGGCCCCCCAATGCACCCCTCGCTCCTTCTTTATAACCAGACCTTGAAATGGCCCAAACTCTGCAGAAGGAAAGGACATTGGACTCCTCCTTCATTCACCGGAGGATCCAGGCCTGGAGACAGTTTTGTTTTAGGAGTTCAGACTAAGTCAGCTTGGGGTTTATCTACCTTTCAGAACCCATGTTACTTTCCAGGAAATTAGCAGGTGAAGTATTTTAAACTTTATAGAGTCTTACGAACTTCCACCTCTCTCATTTTGTGGGTAAACTGAGGCTCAGAAGAGGACTTGTTCAGGTCACATTGTGATTTAGTGATAGAGGTAAATATTGCCTTTATTTCGCCTTTACTAGTTGAGATTTCAGCAAAATTGTTTATTGAAATGTAAAAACCTGCTGAAATCTGAACTGGCAAAGGTAAAATAAAGGCAATATTTAGTATGAAACAATAAGTCTAAAAGATTAATACCTGGTGCATAGAGAGCAAGGTAGGAGGGAACTCAGTCCCAGGTTTTGGCTCTAGCTCTATCTATCGCTAAGTCACTATGTGACCTGAACAAGTCCCTTTCCTTAGTCTGAATTAAACTCCTGAAACAAGACTGTGGCCATTTCTGCACCAGTGTGATGGGCTGGGAGCAGTGGCTTGGGCCACAGACAGCCCAATTAGGAGCCACGGTACTGGGAATATGGAGGGAAAAGACTCAGCATAGCTCCGAGGGTCCACCCCAGTCTCCTGTCATATTTACAGCCTGTGGCCAGTTATCATAATCTCTGCTTACAGACGGGAGAACTGAGGCCTGACCCCTGAGGGTCATCTAGGAACAAGGAGGTAGCTGCCTTGTCAGAGTATGCCCAAGTATACAGCTAAAGGTGGCAGCCTCACGGATCCCAGGCTCTGCAGGACAACCTGGAGTGTCTGTGTGTCTGTCACACTCCATCAGTCACTTTGTGAAAGCCTTCCTCACGCATGCTGGCCTGTAGCCTGGCGCTGGGGTGTGACCCATGCTGTCCTATGGGACTGTCACTCTCAGCCAGAGCTCTGCAGTCCCAATCCTCAATCCTGATTTCTTTTCCTAGTCTGAGCTGAGTCATCCTTATCCCATTTTGGAGGCCTCTTCCTAGTTCTGTGCTTTGCTGTAGGATTGCTAATGTATCTGGTGGTGGGCTTCTGCCCAAGGCCTGGCTGGGGATTACAGGATATGCATTAAATGGACCCTACTCCCTTTCAAAATCAGGAAAATTTTTACTTTTGAACCACTGTGGGTTATGGATAAAGGAATATGGACTTATAGTAAAGATTCAGTCTGATTAAAAAAAGGGAAGTGATTTTTAAAAAAACCACAAATATAAAAAAACGTAGTGGGAATTAGATGGAGGAGGACTGCTTCCTGTTTAAGGGTGTCTGTTGGGATGATTGTAGGATAAGGCTACTGGGCTGAAATGGAAAGCAAGTCTTAGACACCCCAAGTGGTGGAAGAAACTCAGGGTGTTTGGATAATTTACAGGTGACACCACTGAGACCCAGAGAGGAGAAGAAACTTACCTGAGGCCACACATTTAGCTAGAATTGCAGCTGGGCTAAAACCTGGGTCCTGAGCTCCCAGGTAAGGTTTCTAGGGTATGTAGCCAGGCTGGGATGGGCTATCTGGGCTGCCAAGAGCGGACCCCTGCAGCTGGTGCCTGAGAGCTTGACACATGGACAGAGGCAAGTTCCAGCTTCTGGCTGCCAATCCTTCTGTAGGCTCTCTAGACACCTGCTGGCTGGTGCTGTCACCAGCTTGTTTACAGGGCCCCCTGGAAACTCCCCTAGGTCAGCGGCTGAAGGCACAGGCGCGTGGCCAGCCTGTGGTCCTTGCTGCTGGGAGGCAGCAGGCACTTGTCTCCATCGTATGAGAACAGCCCCGAAGGAGCTCATGGACCTGTCAGGCCCTCCTTCTGGCTGCTCCCCCCACCCCCACCCCCGCTCCAGTGGAGATTTCTGTGCTATTTCAGAAGAAAGTGGCCTTGAGCTTCCTGGTTAGATGAACAGGACTGTGGTGCTGATATCTCAAGCCCCCTACAGCCCAGCAAACCCCTCCTGTCCTTGTCAGAGCTCAGAGGGACCGTGCCTTGGCAGTGGAACACCGGCTGGGCAGTGGGGACCTTCCTGCTGTAGGAGATGGAGCAGAAGCAGCAGCAAGACCCAGAAGAGAGAGTCACAAAGGAACAGAGGCAGCCTGAGCAGAAGGTGGCATGCGAGAGGCCTGGCAGTGGTGGCCCTGCAGGTGGCTGAAGTGTGGTGTTGGAGAGGTCTGGCAGCAGGTGACATCTGAGCTTTTGGCAGGAGGTAACTGGCTTCAGGGAGCTGTGGGTGCAGGTGGCCAGCTGCAGCTGCAGGTTTGGAGACCTGGATGGAACTGTTTGAGGCAGCACGCCAGCTTCCAAGGGACACCCAGCCACACTGAGCAGGTCACAGTTCCTTTTACACGGCCCCACCCCCTTCACCTGGTGGCTCCTTCCCCTGCCAGCAGAATCTCCACACTGACCACTGCTCTTCCTGCCGGGAGAGTCCACTTTGCTGTCACTTCTTTAGGATGCTTCCCATCCTGGTGCCTGCCCCTGGCCAGCGGGTTGCAGCCTCTCTCGTGCACCCCCCTCTCCACCACACATTCACCACTGCCCCTTTACTCCCCGCATAACAATATCTTGTCCGACGGAATCCTAATGTGCAGGACAGTACCTAAGCGGGGTGGCTCTCGGTACATGTTACATGAAAGGATCCAGGTGGGCAGGGGACCAGGAGCTACTTGTAGGGAGGGTCATCTGGGAATAAGAAGGTAGCTGCCTTGTCAGAACCAGGTGCTGCCACCTGGTCACTGGGTGGTGGCATCTGTTTTTTTTTGAGGCAGGTCACCTTCATTCTGACCTGGGTGGGATCAGGAGTTAGAGCTTTGTTTAGGATTAAGACTGCAGGTAGTACTCATCTGGGGAGAGGAGGGAGCCAGTGGCACACCAGGTAGTGTGTGGTGTGTGGGGCCACCCCACTTCCTGGTGCAAGAGACACTGCCACCCTGTAGCTCTTTTGTCCCTGGAGAGAAGGGCTGGGCTTGTGAAGAAGGTGGATGTGCTTTGAGGTGGACGGGAGGATAGATGGAGCTGTCTCAGACTGGGCCTGGCAGTGTCCCCTGTTCAAGGGATGTCCGGGGCAGGGGAAGAGAGTCAGGCTGGGGTGGACTGGAAACCAAACTGCATCTAGCACCTTGCTGGGCCCTCCTGCCTCCTCAGCCCTCCCCTCCCCAGTGCAGGGTCATTCATTTGCTCTCGGGCTCTAGGACCAGTCTTGCATCAGAAGTGCTTGGGCTTTTTAGGAGGGTAGCAAGGACGCGTCCATCTTTCTCACCGCTGCATCCCCACAGCTAAGTGGAGTCCCTGGTGCACAGAAGATTCTAGTAGCCATTTGCTGAAGGCAAACTCTGAGAATCACGACTCAGTTGTTCACAGCATAGTTGAGCCAGGCACCATGTTGAGCACCTGATACAGGCTTTTAGATTTAGACTTCACAAAATGCTTTGATGTTGATATCCCTGTTTTCCAGTTGGGGCACCCAGGGCAAAGAAGTTAGGTAACTTGTCTCAGTGAGTAAGAGGCAGAGGTGGATGGCAACCCAGGCTGGCCTGCTGACAGAACATGTGTTCTGTCCTTTGGCCAAGACAGCCTCACCTGCTGCTCATCTGCCCAGCACCTGCCCAGCACCTGCCCAGCACTCTGTGTCTTTGCAAGAGGCTTAGGACTGCACCATCTTTCCTCCCTCCCTCTCTTTTGTTTATAATATCCAGGCAAAAACCAAGTCATCTTCCTCTCAAGCCTTTTCAGCCCATTGCGGAACCCTGGGGGGGGGAGGGCTCTGACTGCTTCACTGCTAGACCCTACTGCACAACCTGAGCCTCCCTCCTTCCATCTCTCCTGCTTATCAGATTCAGCTTCAGAGAGTACCTCGCTGCCCAGAAACCAAGACTGCAATCTCCCTGGCTATCTGCCCGCTAGCAGGACCTTCTAACAGGACCCCAGCCTTCTCTTGGAGCCCCCTGCTCATGTCACCAGACCAGGGTGGTGAATATGGCCCTTTTTGGAGCACTTGTTTGTGAATCTGTGTCTTTTTCTCTCCATCCCCACACTGCCTCTGGACCTGACCCTTTAAGGTCCAGCAGCTGCCTTGGTGAACCTTCACGGATGCCCCGGCTGGAGAGCTGGTTATTTGTTAAATCCACGCCCCTTCACCAGACTTCACATCCCTGTTCGTATGGAGTTGGCTAGAAACTCCCCCCTTTTTATCCTTGCCTGGAACTGACTCAGACTCTCTTCTTCTGTACAACCAATTAAATGTGAACTAAAAATAAAACCACTCATAATTAAAGTGGCAAAAAACAAAATAAATATAATAAAAATAGAATGGCTTCCCATTTCCACACAGTAGCAGCCACTTCTGGTGACTCCAGAAGGGAAGATTTCTTTCCATACCCCTTCAAGTCATCCTCATTATGATTGCTGCAGGAGCCAATAAAGGAATGTCTGGAGTTTGTGTTTGTTGGGTAAGTGATAATCCTTCCAAATTCTTTAATTATGTGTGTACTCTGGTTAAAAGAGATTTCATGGAATTAGACATATGACTTGAGATTTAAAAGTTTTTTTTTTAAAACTTTTAAGATTTATGTGAATTGCAATAAGACATTTCGGTGAAGATGGTTTTTTGGCTCATTCAAATTAAGCCTTGAGAACTAAAATAAACATTAGCTGTGAAAATATTCTGAATTCAGTTTCCACCCCAGGATGCAGAGAGCTGGAGAGAGTATTGCTACCACCTTGCAATGAGAAAAAGTTGGACTAATTTCAATCACATGACAGTTTTTGAAATCATCAGAGATTGTACTGGTAGCAAGGAGTGAAAAATCTAAGGAGAGACGGTGTCTGTGGGAGAAAGTGGGTCCTTGTGTTCACCTGAGCTGGACACACAGCATAGAAAGTGCTCATCTAGTAGAGCTAAATGGGGAAGGCTGAGTGTGGGCTTTGGGGACAAATGGATAGCCTGGGGCTGCTCAAGTTGGGGGACACACACCCTCCTGAAGGCTTTTTTCTACAAACCCTAGGGGCCCCGTCTTCCTTCTGAGGGTACAGTGATGGGGGAAGGATGAGAAATTCTGCCCCATCCCACCCTCTATGTCCACTGCAGGTCGGTAGCCCTGATCTGCAGGGCTGTGACCTTGTCTGATGTTGATGGCACTGGTGGCTGCTCCCAGCAGAGGCCTAGTCTGGAAGAGGGATAGAGGAGTCTGACTGGTTTGGGGAGGGTCTTTGTCAGTACACATGACTCAGCAGGCATACATCTGTCCCCTGCTCTATGTGCTGAGAGAGGCTGGGAGCAGTGCCACCCCAGTAGCAGGGAGCACACCCAGCACCCAGATCTTGGTTTCTAATGCCCCTCTCCAATAAAAGCAACCTGGGCTCCTTAGAGAAATGGCTGATTCTAGGTTTGGGGCAGGTGGAAAGAAGAAACTAATGTAAAAAAATTATCAAACAAATATGTAGGTGATGTGAAAGAGGACAAATCTTCCTTAGATAAGAATTTGATTAACAAACATAAAATAAATAAGGGAAATTGAGTTTATTGTTAAAACAACACAATTATGGATAGCTGCAGTCATGGACAACTAATAGATTCTAAAATGAGTGGGCAAAATTTTAAGGGGAAGCAGGATATTATCATAGGTCCCAAATAGCTCCCCTCAAATTTACTAATTCCCATGGTGGATTTTAACAGTGTATGGGGAAGGAAAACCAGACACAAGGCTGATATCACCTGTATAATTCAGGTCGGTGTCATGTGCTCTCAATAAGTGATAGTTCATCTTACCTTGTTGTATCCTTCCCCCCGAAATCCCTAACCTTAGTCTAACTATGAGACAACATTGCACAGATCCAAATTGCGGGATATTCTACAGAATCCCTGGTCACCTTGCTGCCGTGTCCTTTGGGGAAGAGGAATGCTCTTTGTACAGCCGCGTTCACCCATGCCATGGTGGGATAACTAAATACTAAATGCCTCCCATTAGGCTCACTTTCCAACACTGTTCTTATTGGCCATTAAATTTCCAACACATGAATTTTTACACAATGCTTTCAAACCATTGAGCTGAGTGTGAAAGGTATATGGAAAACTCTGATCTACCTTTCCAAATTTCTGTAAATCCAGAAGTATTTTCAAATAAAAATTAAAAAAAAAAATCAAAAGTGCTATAAAAAAAGAGTGGAAATAGATAAAGAATTTGGCCACTAGGCCAGGGATATTTCTGGAGCAGAGCTCAAGCTTCAGAATCAGAAAACAAGGGTTCAAACCTTTTACCCCTAGCCCTCATTTTCTTCTCTGAGGCATGTCGCCTCAATGCCTGCAAGCCTCAGTTTGCTCATCTATAAGCGTGAATGCTAAATGCCTTCCATAGCACCATCAGGGAGATTAGATTGATGTGCTGGATTAGATTCAAGTGTTAGCTTCAAAGGTGAGAGGTCAAGGTGATAGCATGTATGCAGGTCATGCAGTTACTTGAAATTTGCTAAGAGTATTTCTTAAAAGTTCTCAACACACACACACACAACACACACACAAAACTGTGTTTACTAGAAATATTTCACTATATATGTATCAAAGCATCATATTGTACACCTTATACACAATTTTATTTGTCAGTTATACCTCAACAATGCTGGGGAAACCCTGAATGTCTTTGGTGACTCGGTGAAATGGGGTCCTAGGAAACTTTGCAAGTTGTATCCCCAAGCAAGAAGGACTTGATGCTTGAAGTGGCCCAGGGTCTTCCAAGATGGGGGCTTGGAAATGGAGAATCCAGGGTTTGATGGAGGAGCCATGAGATGTCTCTGAGCATCAGTGTCCTCTGTAAGTGAATTAAGATAACCTTTTTCTTAGTCTTGGAATGAGGATTAGCCAAGGTAATGACAGTGAAAGATGCAGGGCAAGAGCCAGCCTTGGAGTGGACCTGGCAGAAACCTCTTCTCCCCTTTCCCAGCCCATTCTAGCATGGACTGACAAACTGGAGGATCTTTGTGTGAAACCCATTAATATTGGACTTTGGGGCCTTGTGGCTAAAGTTGGGAAAGGCATTTTTGAACTGAATGGGGAAGGCAATTCTACATGCTTTCAGAAAACCAAACAAAATGCATCTGGGCCACTCGACCGTGCCCCAGACAGCGAGCTGCTGATGGGTTGGAAATCCATGGCCCACCAGTACGCAGAGGATGGTTCCCTCTGTGCTCCTCAGCATTCTGTTCAGACCTCAGCATTAGCCCTCTCACGCTATTCTGGAATACTTTATTCTCTCTTCTGTTACCCTGTTGGACTGTGAGCTCAGTGTCGTGTGTATTGTATTTTTAGCTCACAACACAGTACCCTATGTAGCAATGGTGGTCAATTAGAACTCCCTAGATTGATTTGTCTAATTTGAGTGCTTCAGGAACTTTAGAAGGTACATGATTGAGATTCTGATATTTATTTTCAGAGACCATATTTAGAAATTGATCAGTCTGCTAATTGGGCAGAATGGGCTCTTTCCTTTTGAAATCCGATTGTGATACACTGTCCCTTAGGGGTCTCCTATTAGCATATGACATTTCATTGCTGTGCGCCAGCCTTTCCCCAATTATGTTCTGGTGCTAGCAAATGCCTTTATGTTTTATTTCCAACAGAAGGCTAAATGCTCAAAGCATTGTCTTTATATGGGATGCATCGTGTTGTCCTCCAGTGAAAAATAATTGCCTTGAACAGAAGCATGAAAGATAGGGGAAATCCATTTGTTTATAGTTACTTACACTTTGGAAGAGGCCACAGTTATCTCACCAAACCCTCAGACGAGCCTGTGAGGTAGGCAGGGCCTAGACTACCACCCCCATTGAGTCCTATGTAAGCAAAATGACTTGCTGACCTCTGAATCAGGACACCACCTAAGGGTCCAACTCCGAGGTTCTCCACATGTTCCCTGGCCTCCCTGGAAAAGAACTCTGCCACTCTGGTTATTTTGTGCAATCTTAATTCTGTAGTCTGCTGAGCCCCTTGTTAGTATGCTTTGTTGCAGATTGCATTTATTTTTCTATCTTATGAAAAACCTCATTAATACAGTTTTGCTGTTCATTCTTCTGTATATGCAATGTCAATAGGCTTGGATATAGCTGAAATAATTGGACTGTGGGGGTTCTGAGCTGGGAGTTTATTGTTAAGTCAGCTGTCACCAATTCTTCATCAATGTGAGGGAGCTCAGCCATGCAAAGAAATTTTCTTCCCCCACCCCATACCTGCAAATCATGCAGCATCAGCATATTAACAGGTAGTCTCACAGAATGCTAATTTTGTCATTTGGAATCTAAACAATTAGAAGCCCAACTGGGGAACTGCCTGAATTTTATGGAGTAGAAAAAGGAAAGTTTTCTCTTTCTTAACTCATTTTTTTTATTTTTAAAAAAGTTCAAAAACCTTAATTTCCTTGTCTAATGAACTTCCTTCATGGATTTATTCATTTATCCATCCAGTCGATCAACATTCATTGCCCCGTACTAGGCACCTGCCACATGCTTGAGAAAAGAGAGGTTAACAGAATTTCTTCCCAAATGGTCAGGTTTGCAGATAATGACAGACAAAGACATTGCACAGGGGGAATTCTTACAATCACAGGGAGTCCTGGGGGTCCAGCAGTGTGGGAGGGTGGGAGGTCAGAAGTTGACCTCCAGCTGAGATAATTGAGCTGAGAGCTGAGGGCTGGCAGGACAGTAGAGGGCCACCAGGCCCTGGCAGAGTCAGATGCAGAAGCCAGGTTTTCTAGTTCCTGGGGAATTTTAAAACCTCCATGCCTCCATGGGCTCCCTGGCAAAGGAACCCTGATGTGAGCAGTGGGTAGGTGGTGGGATGGGGCTTCTGGGATTGGTCACAGTATGAACACAGGTGCAGGATCTGCCATCACCTGATGATTTGGAGACACATCATGCTGTTTAAAATTGCTGAGGCTTAGGGGTCAGAGCAAGGGGTGAAGAAGAAGAGTTAGGTGGAGGCTGGAGCCAGGGGAGCTATCCTGAGCCAAGAAGGTGGGACCTTAGCCTGGAGGTCATGGGGGCGGGGCATGGAAGGGCTTTTACAGAGTGCGAAGTGTTCAAATTGAATTTTTAAAAATCTGTTTTATTTGTTTTAATTAGTTATACATGACAGTGAATGCACTTATGCACTTTGATATATCACACATAGATGGGATATAATTTCTCACTGTTCAAATTGGATTTTTAAAAGGTTGCTGCAGGCAGCAGTACAGCCGGGGGAAAGGGGAGGGAAAAGATGCCTCTCATGAAAGACAAGGCAGCCCAGGGCAGTGAGGATAACGTAAATCCAGCAACCACAGCAGGTAGAGGCAGCAGGACCAGGAGCTGAACCAGATGTGCAGGGGCCAAGGTCACAGCATGGTTTCTGCTGCCCACAGACTGGCCTTGCGCAATGCATTTCTTTCCTGTGAGGGCCAACTCCTGCCTGTCAGTTGAGCCTGGTGATCCCATTGTCCTTCCACACAGATTACCTAGATGACCCAGTGATAAGTCGAGGAAGGGCGACGTGCGAATGGCAAAGTGCTGTCAAATAGGATTTGCTATTATTGTTTAAATCAGGGGTGAGCCAACGAGGGCTCAGGGACTGAACGTGGCCTGCTGCCTGCTTTTATAAATCAAGTTCTGTGGGACTGCGGCCATGCTCCTTGGTTCATGCTGCCTTTATTCTACAACAGCAGAGCTGAGTCATGGCATCAGAAACCAAGGGGCCCTCCGAGTCTGAAATACTTCGTATCCAGCCTGTGACTGAAGTTTTCTTTCTGGTTTAAATTATTGTGGATTACAGTCTTGCCAAGTTTGATGATTAATTGACATGGGATGATTCCAGAATGCCTTCCATTATGACTTGACTGCTATGGTGCAAGGGACCAGGGTTCTTCGGGTGTCTGGGTTCCCGGGACCCTGAGTGGAGCGGTTTCTCTTAAGGAAAGGTCCACACCAAGCTCTTTTCTTGCAGAGAAGAGGCAGGGAATTGGCTAGTTGCAGTCCGGGTCATCCCTCAGAAGAATTGCAGACACAAGGCCATTGCCAAGGGCTTCCCGTGAATCCCTACGTGAAAATATTTGCATTTTTTCCTTCTCTGTTCTTTCCCGGTGGTAATCGTAGCCTGATTGTTGATCATTTCAATCATTTCCCAATTTCCTGGAGTAATTTGGTTTCCCTACTTCCTTCTCTCAGCAATTTTCTTTCTTCTATTCCAATTAACAACCTGTGCAATAATAAGTAGAAACCAAACTAAATTATGGTCATTATTGCTCCGGTGCTCAATTCCAGCCAGCAGTGACTCCGTCACTTCTTTGGTTCCAACCCCTTGGCATTTCCGAGCTCCGAGGAGGGCAATGACACATTTACAGACAGGAAGGGACTGGGGGAGAGGCCACCTGCCTCCCAGGTTCGCCTCCTTGCTTGTCATTCCCTTTCTGACAAAAGAAACCAAATTGGACTAAGTTTTTATGTGAGGCCTCCAGCAATTCTCGGCTCCAGAAACATCAGGGGGATTTAGAAGCGGCATGTGCTATTAAACATTGTCTGTGTTTAAAGCAAATAGTGAAACATGTGAAGCACCGACGCAAACCACCTTCATTTCTCACTTCACTTTCCACTTGCTTAAATAAAGCCGGTTCCAAAGCCGGATTTGGACTTGCACTCTCAAACCTGAACACGGCCCCACCATCCCAGGCCTTGTTTCAGTTTGTTCTTGGAGAAGAAAAGACAAAGCAAAACAAAACAGAAAAACCCAGAACATTGGTGCTGGCAGAGCCCTCAGAAGCGAGATGGCCATGTCCTGTTGTGCAGATGGTGCGGTGGCCCAGATGTGGAACCACCATTTGACCCAGCTATCCCATTCCTTAGTTTATACCCAAAGGACTTAAAATCAGCATATTACAGTGATGCAGCCACATCAATATTTACAGCAGCTCAATTCACAATAGCCAAACTATGGAACCAGCCTAGAAGCCCTTCAATAGATGAATGGATAAAGAAACTGTGGTATAGATACACAATGGAATATTACTCAGCATTAAAAGAGAATAAAATTATGGCATTTGCAGGTGAATGGATGGAGCTGGAGAATATTATGCTAAGTGAAATAAGCCAATCCCCCCAAAACAAAGGCTAAATGTTTTCTCTGATATGTGGATGTTGATCTATAATGGGGGAGGACAAGGGAAGGGAAGAATGGGGGAACTTTAGATTGGGTGGAGGGGAATGACGGGAGCGGAAGGGGGATGGGAGTGGGAAAGATGGTGGAATGAGGTGGACATCATTTTCCTAAGTACATACATGATTGCATGAATAGTGTGACTCTACATCATGTACAACCAGAGAAATGAAAAGTTGTGCTCCATTTGTGTTCAATGAAATGAAATATATTCTGCTGTCACGTGTAACTAATTAGAAAAAAAAAAAGAAAGAAAAAGAAAGAAAGAAAGAAGGAAAAGAAAAAGAAATGCCTCTCTGTTCTCACCCAGGCCTGCAGCCCCATCAGGTGAGGCCACTGGTGTGGGCCAGCAGTTTCAGACATGGTGACATCTGCTTTCTGCTCAGGAGACATGAGGTGGCTCAGGGTGCCTCAGAGTGAGACGGGAAGGACTGGAGTCAGGGTTTGGCCTTATGCAAATGGGAGCTTTCACTGAAGGACTGTGCTCAGGGGCTGACACAATCAAACTTCTGCAGATGTGATCTGCCCATTACAGACAGGTAGCTTAGATTGAGAGGGTTAAGCCTGGGAGGAAATCACAGGCTTAATGATTAGACAGAAGGGAATGAACACAAACCAATGAGAGAAACAGACTTGGAGACGGGAGTTTTGCACTGGGTGGACTGCCTGGTGAGGCAGGGACAACCTCGACCACCAGACAGATCAGGCAATGAGGGATGGGACCTTCAGATCAACAGTCACAGAATAACCGCGGGGCAGATGCCAGCCCTGGGGTTTCTCAGTAACAAGCGGAGCCTGATGGGTGATGAGCAGCCCCCGCGAAGACTGTCTCCAAAGGCAACAGTGGGGCTCGTGAAAGCCAAGGCCTCCGACTTGGAGGACCAGCATGAGAGGCTGGTCCCAGGGGCCCACTGGTTCAGGACCAGCTGGTCACGTTGAGGTTGGATGCTGACCTCCAGCTCTGCTTCCTGAGTCTAGCAGCACACATTCACTAGCAGCCGTGCTTTCCTGGGTTTGCCCGACTTCCCGAGGCTCTTCTCCTGTGATTTCCTCCCCCAGGGCCCTGCAGGTTTGTCTCCTTGGGTTTGGGTTGTCATGCACAGTCAAGTCCTTACGCAATGATCACGACTCAGAGAAGATGTACTGAACAAGCTTGAGACCTTGTGGCCATCGGACATCCTGAGCTGGTGGTGAATTCGGGCCTGCTGACCTAGGGAAGGTCACTGCAACCTCTTTGAGCCTCAGCTTTTCTACTTATAGCAATACTCACCTTCATGGACTGTGGCGAGGATCAAATGAGATAAAGTTTGTGTCTGACACGTGGTAGAGACACCACCCATGCTGGCAATGCGTCTGATTACGTAGTTGGGGAAAGGCAGGCGAAACCACTGAAGCCTCCTTTGGTATTAGGATCCTCCCCTTGCAGGTGCTCCAAGCTCCAGGACCTTCTGAAGGCCTTGGGCAGGGGCAGTTGTGGGGCAGCACCAGGGATAGGCATCAGGCTATTGACCCACCTGAACCCATTCTTGGCATGGTCTCCCCCTCTCTCTGTGAACCTGTATTCTCTCTGGAGACAGAGTTGATGGATCACTGTCTTGAAGATGTATCACTCACCTCACCACCTGCATGACCTGTTACAAGATTTATACTGTCACTTAATTTGTTTCTCATTAAGTCAGACACCTCTTCACCCTTAGCCGAGCTTGAAGGAGGGGTGAGAGGGAAGGAGCCTCCAGGCTGCCCTTTCTGAGCTCTCCCAGCCCTCAGGGGCTACAGGAAGAGTGCTTTGCCGCAGGGACTGGGGTATGTGGCCAGGCCACAGCTCAGGGGTGCAGCCCCGAGGATGTGGAAGCTGCAAATGGAGCTCAGCTCTCCGGGCTTCAGTAGATTTGTTTAATCACAGCTTCTCCTTGTTAGCTTCCCCTGAAATGTGTCTCTGAAAGATCCTGCCTTGTGTGCAAAGTATTGAGCGGTGGTGCACCCTCCTGTGGGCTCCTGCGACAGGATTGAAGAAGCAATCAGCCTTTGAATTTCCAGGAGCCCTTAATCTTCTTTGACCCACACAGAGCCACAGATTAGCCTGTGAAAAATTGCACGTAACTGTTTCTTTAAATCCTTCCCTGATTCATTTCTACGGGAATTCTGGATCATACCGTGTTTCTGAGCTGAAGGCACTGGAGAGGTTGTCCGCCCAGGAAGCCAGGGCCTGGCTTCCGGTGTTCCCCTCTGTTCAGTGTCACCTGCAGTGGCACCAGCAGCACTCTGATTGACACTTACACACACATTATCTGCTTTAATCCTCAATGCAGCCTCCTGGGGCTGGTATCCTCATTTCCGTTTTACAGATTAGGAAGTTTCAAAAGCAGATGAGTCACTTTTCCTAAGACACCTGGCTAGTCAGAGTCAGGCTCTGTACGCAAATTGAGGTCTTCTGTTCCCACGATTCCCAGTCTCACAAGAGCAGAGTCACTGCACAGATATTCACTCCTCGTGTCTCCCTGGGAGTCAGGACTATATCAGGAGCTGAAGCAGAGTGGGGTTTGCCACAAGGCTAACGAAGAGCATGTCTCAGGGCCCTCCCCCCAGGTTCATAGGGTCCTATTTTTAGTAAAATTTGCCATAGTAAGCTACCCACCTGGGGTTAAGACCACTGTCTCTCTCCACTCTGACTTCCCCTTGTGCTTCTTGTGGGGTCAGGTGGCATGGAGTGACTGTGTGCTTTCTGGAATCAGCCAAAGGACACTTGATGGGGGGATGTACATGTTTGGGCTCAGTGGAATATATATTTAGTGGTCTCAGTCACTTTCAGGAATAGTTCAGTGATGGCTCCTTGTCCTGAGAAAGGAAGGGCCTCTTCCATCTGTTCTCCTACCATTCACTGGCTTATCTGGAACTGGGACCCAAGGAAGTAGGCCAGAGGTCATGAGGCATTCTGGAGCATCCTGTGGCACCCGGCATCAGGTGTCCCTGGGAGTTGGTGGACGTGAGGTGTAAAAGGAGCAGTCACGGCTAGTCAGTGTGGACTTCTTTCAGTGATGAGATGTGCAAGACTGAGACACTGGTTCTCATCTAATGGTCAAGTGGAGTTTCCGTCCTGCTAGCACACACCAACCACATGTGCATGCAACTATAAACCCACCACACTTTCATCATCATCATCATCATCATCGGATGGGAATCATGTGACAGGAAGCTGACAGAGACTGGGCCACAGCCTCAGGGAGGGCCATTGGTACAACAGTCCAACAATTAGCAAGCATGTCTGTATATAAAGCCGCATGTTTTATGCATCCCAAATATTGTTACTAAAAAGCAAGCTCTAATCAATCATGCTAGAGGAGAGCCTGAATTAATTTTTCATTGTTTCCTTATAGAGATATAGCAGATCATCACCATGTGAGAAGAGGATCAAAGTATACACAGCCGTGAAATGTAGAAAAGAAGATTATGAAGGTATAACAAGAAAATCATTAGAACAAAAGAACTATATCATGTTCTAGATTTTGTAGCATTTACTGTATATTTCTGCTTTTGACATTTTGTCGTTTATAAAAATTTTATTTTTGATTCCAAATAATTATTCATTAACTCAACTTTAATTTCTTATTTTAGAAAGTTTTTAATTTCTTATTTTATTTGTTATAATAGAAGATTCCTCAAGCAATAAACTTTTGGATTTCAGAGAAAATACCACCACCCCTGGCCAGAGAGACATTTTATGAACTATGGAATTCTCTGAAGATGTCCCAGGGGTGGTTGTGAACCTTGCAGGTGGAGGCAGATGGGGATGGGATGGGGAGACACAGAGAAGAATAAGATTTTCCCTTCACTCCCACCAGGGTTTGAAATGGGGGTATGGTCTGCCCTGCTTTGACCTCACGAGGGAACTTGAATGCCCCATGAGTAGGGACCCAGGAATTTCAAAGGTAGCGGAGGAAGGAAAAAAATGACCACTTAGCTCAGAGAAGAATAAAAAATGAAGCTCCATTTTGCATTATAAGAATCCTATGAGTATCTTAATGAGCGCCAAAAGAATATTGATGTTTCTGTCCCTTTGGTGTTCTTATTCTTCCTCCTACCTCACCCATGAGCCTGCCCGTATCCTTAGCCTTAGTCAAATCCTGCATCTTCTAGAACCTTCCCTGTGTGCCCAGCCTCCAGGGACCTTCCCAGGTATTCCAGGGGTCTTTCCTACCAGGTCTCTCCTTGAACACTCAAGGAGTGAACCGGTGGCCACTCTCTGAACCACGTTCTACATCTGCAGAATCGGGATGAATCCCACTCATGTAAGCCCCACCCGGTCTACCTGAAGAGCTTCCTGAGTTCCAAGGTTGCCACAGAAGAGAAGCATTTTGTAAGCTGTAATTTATAAGCTATAGTGACAAAAGTCGCTCTGTGCCGATTCACTGTACTCATGTCAAATCCTCCCGTTATGCCTTGAGGGGGTCAGTGTCAGTTCCTTGCATAGAAAAGCTACTCAATCAGGATTTGGGGATGATAAAGTAGAATGTAACTCAGTTTCTGGAGTCAGACCTGGGCTGCAATTTTATAGTGTCATAATATCTGTATAACCTTGAGGATTTGCTTAATCTTGCAGGGCTTCTGTCTTCATTATAACATGGGAAAGAAAAATAAAAATGCTAGAGAATAATTGAGGGAATTCATGAGGTCATGATGATAAAGTGCTGTATTTCATCACATAATTGTCTCCACAGCATTGACATATATTCACAAATACTTGCATCCTACTCTTACAGCAAAAAAAAAAAAAAAACAGTTTAGAAATAAATGATTTTTTTAGTGAAATTGGCATAGATCTTTTTTAAAGAAAAGTTTAATATTATGATTACACCCCACTTTTTTTTTTGCAAAAAAAAGTTTGGCATAGGATCTGTAATGATTATTATAGTGAAATATGGTATACCTCCTAAGCGTGTTACCTCGCAAATGTTTTTTGCTCTTGCAATTACTTGGGAAACCTTATAAAAAATACCTAGCATTTATTTCATACAAGTGACCCATCCAGGTACCTCAGTAGGAGTCAAGGTCATTGGTAATCAAGAAAATACCAATTGAAACACCAATAAAATATCATTTAAAAATACAACAATGTAGGTTTCCCCTGGGATTTTAGATTTGTTTGGTAAGTTTATAGGGGGTCATTTTTAGTAGCATGATTAAATTATTTATCAGTTTGTGCCTTATGGTGGTGCTGCGCAGATGGTGATTATTTATCTGCGCAAACAAGATGTGCATTCTTCCACAGTTCTTGTTCTCAAAATGCAGTAACTCATGGCAAACTGTTGCCTTATGAAACGGAGTAACTCAGGGTCAGGCACAGTCTGAGAACTGCTGTAGGGATATTGTGAAGCAACTTCGCACAGCACAGTTTGCTCTCTGCACGCAATAATTCAGTCTTCAGGTTCGTTCTTTTCTCTTGCATTTTACTACACGCAGTCAGGAGGAACCAAGCTGCTCATCCAGCGCTTTGCCTAGAAATCTCCTCAGCTCAATGTGTTATTTCACCCCTCCCCAGTTCTACCCTCCTCATGACACTGGAGTAGGAACACAATTCAGCCAGGTTCTTTGCCGCTTGGTAACCAGGATTGCTTTTTTGTTGTCTAATGTCCAGTGGCACATTTCTCATTTCCATCTGCAGCCTCATCAGTACGGTCTTGAACATCCCCTTCATGATGACCCCAGCTTCTTCCAAACATGCATCTCAAAATTCCTTCAGCTTCTGCCCGTCACCCAGTTCCAAGTTTACTTCTGGGTTTTCAGGTATTTGTTACAGCAGCGCCCCACTTCCCGGTCCTGATTTCTGTCTTAGTCACAAGCATCTGTCCGTATCAAGGCTCAAGTCCAGGAGAAGCATAAGGACCGAGTATCTAGTACCAGTGTAACCAGGGGGCTTTAAAGTGTGCTCAGGAAACCACTGGACTCTCCCTCCACAGCTCCAGCAGATCTGCACCGTGGAGTCAACTCCGCCTTCTCTCCTTCCCTGGAGGAACACTCAAGACTCCTCTGCAGCCCCTGCTCATTCAGGTGTACACCTTGATTCTTCCAGCCGGGGTCTCTTGGGCATTTGGCAGGATCTAGGATAACCCCCTCATCAGGCCCCATCTCGTCACACATTTTGCCATGAGGCTTTCTACACACATGCTCCTCTTCCTCCTCCTCCTCCTCCCTCTTCTTCTTTTAAACAATTCTTCATTGCTCTATTTTTTTTTTCTGTGATGAAGGGGATCAAACCGGAGGCTTGAGCATGTTAGGTGAGTGCTCTACTGCTGTGCTACACCACGAGCCGTCATTATTTATACCTTAAAAAAATGTTTTTATTAGTTCATTATAATGAAATATGTTCATTTTGGCATAGTCATATATGCAAATGACATAGTTTGCTCCAATTCAGTCCCACTACTTCTCCTTCCCGCCAGTGCTCCCTTTCCTCTACTCTGGGTCTTCCTTCTAGTTATTTTCATCTGTTTTTTCCATGGGTGCATCAAAGTTACACATAGGAGTGGGACCCATTGTGGTATGATCCTAATGCATGTAGGATAATTTGGTTGATTTTATACCCTAGTTCTTCCCCTTTCCTTCCGCTTCTCCTTCACCCCCCATCTCCTACCTCTCCTCTACTGATCCCCTTTCTACTTTCATGAGGTCCCCCCATTTTAAAATTCCTTTTTCCTCTCTGGCTTCCACATATGAGGGGAAACAGTCGACCTTGTCTTTCCGAGTCTGGCTTGTTTCATTTAACGTGATCTCTAGTCCCATCCCTTTTCCTGAAAATGTCATAATTTCATTCTTCTTTATGGCTGAGTGGACCTCCGTTGTGTATATGTACCATGCTTCCTTTATTCCCTCATCAGTTGGTGGGCGTCTAGGTGGGCATCTGAGCCAGCAGCCTCTCTTCTGGCAATGGTGCTGTCCAAGCAACCAGTTGGCCGCAGGCTTTTCAGATTTCCAAGGCATAAGAGTTTTCCAGGCATGAGTACAAACTTTGGGAATCTAAGACAAGCTTTCCTAGTATTCTGGAAGTCCCCTTCACCAGGCTGGATTTGAGAAAGGGAGATAGGACTAGACATCAACAGCCTCCCCCAAATGCTCTAGTTTCTTCTTTCACCCAACCTCAGGTGTAGAGCGGAGGTGGGTGCTTGGCTAAGGGTCTCTATCTCACTCTGGACTGTGGGAGTAGTGGACACTCATTGCCACAGAGTGTCCCCAAAACTATCACAAGAAGAACGGCATGTAGTATCCACTGAGAATTTAGGCAGCTTGACTGACTCCATCACAGATTGTGGAAATGTCAATTATGGTCCTTAAATCCTCCTCTTTAGAAATAGAATCCTGGGGCTCAGAGACACTAAGCAACTTATCCACACACAGCTACTTAGTGGTGGGGCTGGCTGTTAATTTCAGTGAGAGCTTGTTGCTGGTAACCCTTGTCACTTCCAATCTCATGCCAACTATCATAAATTCTAAATATGAGATTCTTAATACCTCGACTTCTGGTGGCTGGTTTATAACCATAGAATCCATTATACACAAGAAAACACTTAGAGATTTTATACTCTCTGCGTATTTGTAGTCAAATGATTGAGTGGAGGCTTAATGGTAGATCTGAGACTCAAAACTAGGGTTCTGAGGCAGTGTCAGAGACGGAGGAGAAGACGTGTTCTGTAGCATGTGTCAGACTCAGTAATGGCCAAACCCCTACCAGTCATTCTCCTGCAAACAAAGTGCCAACTCTTTACGTTGGAGCATTGCTGTGACCCACAGAATTTTAACTCCTGGTCACCTTTCCATCCCCTGCTTCCTTCCACTCTTTCCTGACCACCATGGGCTTCATCCTGACCTTGAAGCTGCTCCAGAGCACATCCTGCTTCTTTGCTCCTAAGACCTTTGGTGGGATTCTTTGGGAAAAAAATCTGCTTAAAAATACCAACTTCCCACTTTCCCAGAAGGTGATTGTCTGCAGACAAGAGACAGCTGCTTAAATTAATTAAGAGCAGAAACAGCATAGCGATAAGTTTCCTCCCTGGTGAGCAGTGGAGTCTTTGAGCCTAGATTTTTTTTCTCCTCATGCTAAGAAGGTTGCTTTTCAGAAGACTAAATTACTAACATTTTTTGAAGAGTGGATCCCTTTAAGCAGCATCTTTCTTGAGTTCTCAGGTCTCATTTGAGAGAACACTGCAAATCTTAGATGGGGGAGCCGAGTAGAAAGCACATAGCATCTCCTGTACCTTCCCTGTCCTCTTCTCCTGAGCACCAAGGTCACCTTGGGAAGGGCACCAGCCAAAGTCCCCCAGGTCATAGTGACAGAGCTGAACTAGAAGACAGGTCCACACTGCCAGTGTCCTCTCTGTCCTTTGGTGTGGTTTTGGTGAGGTCATTAACCCTCTGTCTTCTTCATCTCCTCTTCATAGAACTGAAGGTGGAAACGTGGTAGGTATACATAACAGAGTTTATTCAGCCATAAAGAAAACTGAAATTGTGATTTGCAGGAAGACGGATAGAACTTGAGAACACTCTATTAAACAACATAAGCCAAACTCAGAAGGCTAAGGGACATATGATTCTCTCATGTGGAAGCTAGAGAGGAAGATAGAAAAGAGAGGTGGTAGGGGTGGAGATCTCATGAAAATCCAAGGGAGATCAGTAGATTAGAGGAAAGGGACCAAGAGGAGGAGGGAAATACTGGGGAATGATATTGACTAAATTATATTGTATCCATGTATGACTATGTCACAACAAATCCCACCATCATGCACAACTCTAATGCATGAATAAAAATATGAAAATACCCTCAAGGTGGAAATAGATATGGATGATCCTCTTGCACTCAGTGTGGCCTTCACCCTACGTGGCTGCCATGGACACGAGGCTGCTCCCTGCATCCTCCTCTCTTTCTGACCCTGTTTCCCACGTCCCACTCCACTCTGCTCTATCCCCTGATGAGAACTCGCTGGACACACAAGAAAGCTAAAGCAGAATGGTTTGCCCAGGCAAGGACGCCCTTCTCACATACTTCTTACCACAACACACGCCAGAGTGGACTTCCAAGGTCCAGTAAAGGATTTCTTCAGATTCCTTTATCTCTCCCAAGAGTTCGCTGAAATCACTCTAGTTTGACTTCTGCATTTTACCTCATTTCCGCCCTTTCTTATCCCAAGGTTCCTCTTTTTCTTTTGTAACTAACAAGCTCCCTCTATGAAGTAAGGATAATGATGCCGAACAGCCTGAAGGCACAGTCTGTACCCATGACCGTTTATGGCTCCTTTTGGTGTATGATTTACAATGCAATTATAGTTCTAAGGGTGGGCACACCTTTGGGAAAAGGCGCTTTGTTTAGAATTTGTAGCTGGACACTCCTAGTGGGACCTTCTTCCTCAGGCCAGTCTGACATCCTTGTTCTTAGTGAGGCCTCCACAGGCTTTAAAGACAATATTTTAAAATCAACCATCCTTTGTTATGAAGCCTTTTGGAGTGAAATAAATATCAGCAAGCATTCATTTCTCTTTTGGCAAATGTTTTCTGAATGCATGCTTGGGACCAGGCTCTGGGCCTGTAGATGTGCACCAGACCAAGTGTCTTTCAGAAACCTCAGACTAATAAGGGAATCAATCCACTCTAAGTGTCAGGCATTATTCTAGGTGCTGAGGGGTTAGTGGTAAACAAGATGACCTCCTTGCTGTGATGCCTGTTACATTCTAGGAGAGGGGTGGTGGGGAGAGGAAAGAGCTCACCAATACTGATCAATTATAAGAAAAGGGGGTGGGCATCAGATGACAATAAGTGCTCCGAAACATCCCTAGGACCCTGAGTAACGTGGTAGCAATGGGGTCTACTTTAGGGCAGCCGTGAGGGAAAGACCTGTCTTTTGCTGGAATGTCAAGGAGTGAGGGTGTCAATACCTGAAAGAGGGGTGTTCCAGGTGGGAGAGACTGCAAAGGCCCTAAGTAGATGGAGCTTGTTGGCTTAGAAGGCAGGATGATGTCAGAGGACCACAGCTATAGTACGCAGGGCCTCACTGACCAGAGTGTGCAATTTGGGTTTTATGCAATGGAGTTAAACTACTCAAAAGTTTTAAGCAGGAGGATGACACAATCTGATTTATGTTTTTTTTTTTTAATTCCCTAGCTTTGTCCACTTTTATTTTTGCTTTACAAAATGAACCAGAGCTTTCTAAACATTTCAGAACAATAGTTCTCATTTTAGTTCATGTGTCAGAATCACCTGGAAGCAAATTCAGAACACACAGACAGGGACTCATGGAAGGACAGCGAGGTCTGGGCCTCTCTTATTTTGTTTCCCACCAACTTTTCTGCATTCTGTTCATACCAAAATTTAAAAATCACTGGGTCAGAAAGCAATGCAATTATCTGTTATTTAAAGGTTGGATAAAATGCACCTGTGAGCATCTCCATTTCTGATGAGTTTCCCAATGACAGTGTTTTAATTATTTTCCAGACTCTTCTGCAGCAATTGATCTATTCAACACAACCCGAAAGCAAATGCATTCATGAATATCCATGCAAAAATTCTAAATATCAGTCAATAATTTTCGATAATGTATATGAAGAATGATATGATATGTGAGGATGAGGCAGAGCTGCTTTCCAATAAATAAATTTCAATATCAATGAACTATGTAAACATTTTTCATTATATTGTCAAACTGAAGGAGAAAACCTGTGTGGTCATAATGACAAATGCTGAAAAGACATTTGATAAAATTCATCAGCAATACTTATTGATAACTCAAAAAACTTGAATTAAAAATCAGGAACTGAGCTGGGTGTGGTGGCACACACATGTAACCCCAGCAGCTTGGGTGGCTAAGGCTGGAGGATTTTGAGTTCAAAGCCAGCTTCAGAAAAAGTGAGAAAAAGTTGCTAAGCAACTCAGTGAGACCCTGTCTCTAAGTAAAATACAAAATAGGGCTGGGGAAGTAGCTCAGTGGTCGAGTGTCCCTGAGTTCAATCCCCGGTAACTCCCCCCACCACCTGCCCCCTAATCAGGAACTGTATGGGAAGCTTCCCATGGTTAGGGAGTTTTTAGTAAATGCAAAAACACAATATCACAAAATAACTGTTAAAAACTATATTTTAGCTTATGATACATTTTATATTTGAAAACTCAAATGACTCCTGAAACTACTATAATTATTTGGAGACCACGTTAAGGCGGCAGGATATAGGAGCTATCTACAAAAATTAATGACCTTCTTTTGATCAGGGAAAAATTCATTCACAATGCTGAAAAAATCACAAGTACTTAAAAATAAATAAAACCAGGGAGGCAGGAAATCTACAGCCAGCCCTCTGTACCCATGAACTCTGCCCCCATGAATGCAGCTAACCACAGTCTGAAAATGTTTGGGAAAAAATGGCCTCTGTACTGAATACCTACAGACTTTCCCCCATCATTCTTCCCCAAACAATAGTATAGCAACCATTTAGATGGCATTTACATAGAGTTAGGCATTATAAGTCATCAAGGGATGAGTTAAAGCATATGAGAAGATGTACACAAGATTATTTGCAAAGACCAGGCCATTTTATATAGGCAGCTAGAGCATCACAGATTCCTGGGGCCAGTATCCACAGATTCCAAAGGATACCTGCATGTGAAGGAAATGGGAGCAATATTATTTAAAATCACAAAACCAGTCTGAATTAAAAAAATGTCTGTTTTTCATGGGTGTATAGAGTAAGAAGTTCTACAAGTGGAAGACTTCCTATCACAAACTAATTTATTGATCTAAGTTAATATTAAACTTTAATGCCATTCCCATTAGAATCCTCCATTTTTTGGAAGGGATTGAAAACATGATCATAAGGTTTATGGGGAAGGGTAAAAGCCTGGGAGGAAATATCCAGAAAGAGCAGGGAGTGGAGAGTTGCCTTAGTAGTTATCATCACACCTCAAAGCCACTGTAATCAGGCCGACAGGAAGCTATTTTGTGGATGCACAAATAGGCTAATGGGTTACAAGACAGAGAAGTCACAAAGAGAGCCCAATATGTGAAACTTTGCCTTTTCAGAAATGATGCTGGGACAACCAGCTTCTCCTCCGAAAGAACACAAAGGACAGCTGCTTAAGCCACCTTTTTTCTGAATCGTACATAAAGATACAGTCCAGACTAACTGAAGTGTCACAGGTTTTACCTTACCACTGGACAACACCTGGACGACTACATAGACAATATACATGCACATTGGGGATATCTCCTGAACTAAAACCACACGTTCAAATGCCATATAAGAATGTGAGGGCATATTTGAATATAAAGAAATTAAAATTTTGAGTGCTGCGTATAAAAGCCTCACAAATAATGTCAATTGCCAAAAGTAATGCTTTGATAATATTAGGGATAATGAACAAAGTTTGAATATTTTAATTCTCCAAAGTTCTCTCACAAGTTGACAAAAAGATGAGCAATCATTAAGAAGATGAACAAGATGAGTAAACTTTCAACCCAGGGAAAAGCAAGTATCTGTTGCAAGTAAACATATTGAGTGAAGCTTAAATTAACTATCAGTTAAGGAAATGGAAATTAAAGTAACTGTTAGGGTCTGTAAACAAGTCAGGATGGCGCCTGGCATTTTGCCAGAGGGAGTGGTTTGTGAAGTAATGCCACAGAGCCATTAAGTGTGGAGATTCCTTATTGGTTGACTGATGTATCTAGTTTATGTTAATTAAGATAAGCTGTGTGGAATGTATATATACCCCTCCTGTCCTACAATAAACGGCTCCCACTCCTGCTGTATCAATGTACACAAGTTGCTCGTCACCCCCCGGCTATTCTGCCGCAGCCAGGCTGTGGCAGATGGTGGCCCGTACCGGGAGCCCTGGGACACTCGGGGGTAAGTTGACGAGGAAAAGCTGCCCGTCCCTAGATACGAAGGGAGCAAATCTGCTCGTCCCTAGATAGGGCAAGAGGAAAAATGGCCATTTTGAGAAAATGGAGAGGATTGATGCAGTATGTTTGTGTCTTGTTTTGTCTCAGTGTATTGTATTGTCTTTGACAGCTAAAGAAGAGGGGAAGGCAGAGCACGCAGCATGCTCATCTGTCCATGGTCCAGAGCTTGACAAGAGGACAGATGTCCAGTGGGGGCAGGTGTGCACAGGAGGAGAAGAGACTCCAGAATCCGGCTACACCCAACTCAGTGGTCAGGACTGGGACTAGAACCTAGATCTTCTGATCCACACCCTGGTCTTTCTCTCCTTGGGTTAATAAATAAATTGAAATAATTCTTTAAAATTCCAACAACCAACTGAATTCATGTCTCAGCTCTATAAGGATCACCTCAGGGAGTCTATTTATCTGGAAGGGGGGGACCACCCTTCTGTCAGGTTGTAAGCAACTAATGGAAAAACCTTAAAGTCTTTTGTCAACCCCCAAAATATAAAATACGATTAGTACTCTTTTTACCCTTTTCATTTGAAAGTTAGACAGCCATGGCAAATTTGCCCACACCATCATGGTTCTCAAACTTTGCTGGACTTTGGAAATGCCTGGAAAGTTTTAAAACTGCTGCTGCCCAGGTGTACCCTTACCCATCAAATATGAAATTCTGCAGGTGTGGTCCAGATGTGATGCCATTTAAAACCTCTCTAGATGATTCCAGCCATTCAGCCATGTTTGGGTACTTGTGCTAGAGAATCTTGCTACTTGGTGTGGTTGAAACCCTTCACTAGGGTACTTAGTGGACATGCAGAATCTCAGCCCTACCCAGACCTGCTATATGAGAATCTTCCATTTAGCAAGCCTCCAGGTGGTTGGGATGAATATTAAATTCTGAGAAGCACTGTTCAATCCAGATTTATGCATTCAATCAACATTCTCCAAGTTTCTCCTGTTTTCGCTTTCAGGACACAGCATGGAATTAATTCTAGCCCCATCCTCGGGGATTAAGGAGGGTGTGCACATGCATCATGCTGTGAGGTTACTGAAGAAAGATAGCTTTTTCTGAGGGGTGTGGTCAAATCAAGAAGGCTCCCTGGAGAAGAGGTGGTGAGGCTGGCCCACCAGGACGTCACAGAACTCAGTGTGGGCCAGGTTACATTTTTAGGAGCAGCAGGCTTGCAGTTTGGAATTTCAAAGTTTGATGAGGAGGTTCAGATGGATGATATAATACTTGTGAAAATACTCTATAAACTGTAAGTCATTATGCCAATGGAGTATTTATATTATCCTTCACAAGTTCTACTGGGTCTTTCTCATAATACAGTCTTCAGGGAATTAACCTCTTAATTATAGCTAAAGGATATCACTGATTCAGTATGGGTATTCGGCTGAGTGTTCCTTACAAGTGATGAAAATGATTCCAGGCAGCACTATCACCTGGCCAGGTAACTGATCAGGTGACCAAACATCCTGCTTTGTCCAGGACAGTCTGAGTATGCCTGTTATCCAGCCCAATTTCTAATGCTGCCCTCATTTCAAAAGTGTCCTGTTTGGATGCTCTAAGTATATGGCTACCTTGTGTTAGACCCATAGAGCTTCAAAAAGGCAAATGGGATTTCTTTACTTTGGGGAAATGGTCCAGGACAGCCCCAGCAGACACAGTATCCAGGCTCACATGGAGTCAGCCCTGAATCCAGGTTATTTTCTTTGCTCGAAACAGCTCCAGGATCCCCAGACACTATGCACATTCCACACCAACATCCTCAACCCATCAGCCATGAGTGAGGTTCTGCAAAGGCCTTGAGGTTATCAATTTGCCGTTGACAAGGGACCATCTACCACCAGACAATCATTGATTCTGAACTGATCAGACGGCCTTCTGTGGCTACTGGCTTCTGCAGGGTGAGGAAGGGGAATGAAAACTGGGACAAAGCACCATTCCAGATAAACACCAGTGCAGGCCCAGCCATCTCAGAGCCATTTCTTTCCCCTTCACCAGAGAACACAGCTGCCAGTGTCCAGCAATTAACTGCTTCCGTTTCCATGTCTCCAAATTCTATTTCTGAGTAAACCAAACAACTGTTCATCCAATCTCAAAAAGGATAATTTTATAATGTTTGTGAGAATCTCTTCCTGATTTCTGAGCTCCCCCTGAGCTCTCCTTGGTTATCTCAAGGACGGGAACCTCTAAAGCAAGTGACCATTTGCTGAATCCAACATCACCTGCGACGTCTTGTGCAGGCTAGTTTACATCTAGCATCTCCTTGGATCCTCATTCACAATGACCCCAGAAGAATGCACCAGTCTCCCCATTTCACACAGAAGAAAACCGACCCTAGGAGAGAGAAAATTGTTCAGGTCACAATTTAGGATACTGTAGGCCTATATTTTAGCTCACACCTGTCTCATTTGTCTTTTTCATTTCTGCTACATCAGAAGCAAATTATCCCACTTTAGGACATCGGCAGGAAGCCAAAGAGCAGAATCTGCTGCCTTGGCTTTTGTCTGGTATTTCCTTCCTATTCTCCTGCCCTCCTGACCTTGCTCTTTTCTAATGCAATCTCTGGCCATTCTGCTTTTACTGGTCACTTAAAGAAAGTACTAGAACATTACCGTACCCTAACCAAAACCATTTCATGCAATTTTATCCATCTTCTTCTAATTGGTCTAAATAATTTTGTATCTCAAAATCTGGCTTTTCAACGTAGTGGCAGACTCTTCTAATTCACAATTGTCTAAAAACATCCAAGCTATATGCTCTGTTTATTCCTTACAAAGCACGTTTATTAAAAACTCACTCACTGCCAGAAATAAAACTAAATCCAATTCAAACTCTCTTAAATCTGTCTTTCCATTAGCTTGATATCATGTAATATATTCCTGAACATCTTTTAAATCAAAACGAATAATCATATTTATTAAAAACATAATATAATATAAAATTTGATGCAAGCCATTTCAGTGAATTAAACAGCAGTGTGATCATTCACTGCTTCAGAGGGTAGAAGTACAGAAATAAAACCTGTGTTTCTCTTTGCCTACACTGAGCTCGCTGAGAACTGAGAATCTGTCCAGGTCCAGCACCAAACACAGGGACGGGTTCACAAAGTGTCCTGAATAAGTCCAAGTTTAATTGAACTGAGTCGCCTTACACTGAAAACTGACTGCCAGGAACAAACACAATCCATGAAGGTGGACCATTAAGGAAAGCGGAGGCTGTGGCTGTTGAAATGTGGTGGAAGGGTTATTCCCAGTCTTGCCCAAGTTCGGTCCTGCTGAATTTCTCTGACACACTCAAAGCCCAGAGGCATCTGCAGCCTGAAGTGGCTCAGAGATCAAAGAGTCCGTCCTGCAGACACCAGGACAGGGTTTGGTGAGGCTGGAGGTCAGAGCATGTGGGATTCCAGCTTCTCTACCTGGATGAGGCCTGGGTGTGGCTCTTCAGTGCTCTCCTAACAAGGCTTCTCGAGAGCCACAGCCTGGGAGTGGCTGCTCAGCCATTTTCCTCCACTCTGGGAATCTACCTGCCAGACCCTCTAGCTCCCAAAGTCCTCACAATGGCTTCTCCTTGTCCTATCTTATCTTCCCAACCTTAACCAGCCACCTGTCCCAGCGGTGATCTAGGCTGTGCTGGGAAGGAGGCCCGGCTTTCTTCCTTTTCTCTTAGCCAGCCCTCTGCATGGGCTGAGGACCCTCCAGCCCTAAGAGCCTGGGATTCCCATCAGCATCAGGCAAACTCCCCAAGGGAGCTGCTTAATACCTGGCTCCTCTCAAGGGGCAGCACCAGAGATGACCAAACCCCATCCGTGGAGCCCAGAACTTTATCACTAAACAACAATCAACTGGACAGTTTGTCCACGGTATATGGTTCCCATTCCCACCCTGCAGAGTCTAACTAAGTGGGTCACGTGGGAGCAGAGGAACCTGCATTTTCACAGCTCCCCATGAGATTCAGAGAAGCAGCTGGATTTGGAGCTGCCATCCTGCTGAGGCTGGACCAGAACTACCTGCCCTGTCACTGCTGGGCTCCTACAGCATGGTGCCGAAGAGCTCCCCAACCCCACCCCACCCAACACCTTGCATGATGGGATCCATGCCTGACCTCACCCAGGCTGCGTTGCTCAGCAAATGCAAACACACCTCAGCGTGACTTGTCACAGCCTGGACCTATCATTACCCGCCATTCTGCTGTTCCTCAGAGGCTCAGGGCTGAGCTGTGTCCACCCATGGTACTTCCCTCTCACCATCTATGCCCAGTCTGGAAGTCCAAAGCCCCATGACTCTAACCCATCCGCGTCACACACAGTCTCCCACCCATAGCAAGTGCACACAGCATTGTCATAAGCCGTCCCTTCCAAGTCCTTACCAGGCCTGTCCAGAAGGTGACCTTCTCTGTTGTCCTTCTCTGTTGAAGGGAAGTAATGTGTACAATGTGTGTATGTCACAGTGCTTGGTACACAGTAGATCTCCAAGAATTGCCTTCTGCATCTGATCCAGAAAAGACAGAAGAGCCTCATTGCCTTTCTCTGATGGCTAGATTCATCAGGACAGTTGTAGTGACAATAGTTCCTGATATGTATGTTCATGCCATGTGCCAACATCTTTGAGGAATTTCTTATGTATCAGCTTCCTGCCTCCTGCAGGCTCTCTTAGCTGACTATATTTCTGATTCCAATTTACAAGATGAGGAAATCAAGGCCCAGAAGGTATGACATCACATATCCAGGGTCATACATACAGTGAGCGGTGGAGTCCAGATTCAATCCAGGGTGTCTGCAACCCAGGCTGCACTCAGCAATGGGCTGCTCTCCATGGTCAACCTCCCCCCTAAATCAGGGGACATCTGCTCCAGCCTTGTCTACCTGCACAAGTCACAGCCTAGAGGAAAATGCTTCCAACATAACTGCTCTGAGCTGTCGGGAGGTACTGTGTTTTCTTTGCAATGACATGTACCCTGAGGTGCTGGGAACAGTATTCAAGACCTTGTCTTCTCAGGGATGAATTTAATATTGTGGGAAGAAGCCGTCTGTTGGGGACCCCAGAGGTCCTTCTGCCTTCCAAAGGGCAGGAAATCAGATGTTGATCTTATGAGAACTATTCCTCAGATAAACCAAGTGCAAAGTGTTTCAAGGACTTGGAAGAAAAGAGCTGCCCCACCCCTCAATATTCTCTCCAGCAGAACTGTGTGCACAGTAAAGATCCCTCTTCTCCATCCCAAGAAGCCCAGCAGAGAAACATGGGCGGTTTCAGGAAGATTCTTGTCCAAACAACAGGAACATTAACATCACTGATTTAAACCAAAACAAGGGGGGAAACTAGTCTGTACTTGAATTTGCAAAGTCCAAGTTTATGACCCTATAATAGCAGTTTTGTGGCTTTGTTTATGAAAATAATGTGGAGCCAGATAATTTTTTGAATTGCTTTTCTTTCTAGTCTAGCCCATGAAGTTGATCTTCTACCAGATTAATTACATCAAATTAAGTTCAGTTCAACATTTGCCCAGCACTGACCAGAATTTTTGAGGTATAATTGACCAATAAAATTGTACAAACCTCAGGTGTACAATGCAATAATCAGGTATATTACATACTGTGGTCACCACGGTCAAGTTAGCTAACACACCCATCACCTCACACACCTTTCTTGCTGTTGTTAATTTGGGAACATTTATCATCTAAATAATACAGTATCATTAACTGTATTATCTAGATAATAACTGTATTATTTAGATGATGTGCATTAGATCCCCAGAACTGTTCCATCTTTCAACTGGAAGTTTGTGCCCTTTGATCAACATCTCTCCATTGCTCTCCATCCCCAGCCGCTGAAAACCACCTTCTACTCTCATCCTCCATGAGTTTCAGTCTTGGGGTCATGAGATATGTCATGATTTGGAATTCTCACCAAAAGCTCATGTGTTGAAGGCTTGGTCCTCAAAGGAGAAATGTCCAAAAGTAGAGTTTTGGGAAAGTGATTGGATCATGAGGGCTCTGGTCTCATTAGTGGATGAATCAATCCACTGAGAGCTGAATGGACTATTGGGAGGTGGTGGAAATGGTAGGCAGGTGGGACATCTTTGGAAGAAGGTCATTGGGGGTGCACCTCAGGAAACTATATCTTGTTTTTGAGGTATGATTGTACCTTCTTCCTCTTCCTCCTCTCTCTCCCTTCTCTCTGCTACCATGAGCTTTCCTCTGCCATCCCCCTCCACCATGATGTTCTACACCACCTCAGGCCAAAACAGTGGAGTCAGTCAACCAGGGACTGAGACCTCTGAAACCATGAACTAAAAAAATCTTTCCTCTTCTAAGTTGTTCTCATCAGGTATTTGGGTCACCCTTACAAAAAGGTGATCACACAAGACGAGCTGGCGTGTAACATAAACCCGGGGGCGACCTAACTCACTCTGGACTTTCTCCTCCTTCCCCTCCATTTCCTCCCCTCGAGACAGCTTCGTCTCCAGTCATGATCTATTCTTCACGAGCTCTCTGCATCCGCAGGGCCTCTGACTCGAGAGTGAGAGTCGACCTATTGATTTCCTGCTTTCCTTCAGGCCCCAGGGAAGGAAAAGAAGCACCAAGCCCTTCCCTTTCTTCTTTCTCCCAAACACAACAAACACCACATTGGATAGAAGCTCCATCCTTCCTCTGACAGATATTTTAAAATCATAAACAAAAAAAGAAAGAAGAAGATCTAATTGGAATGCACCCAAGTTGTGGAGGCAGTAAGTCAAAGCTGGGACCTAACCCGGTCTTCTGCCCACAGAGCCCCGGGTCCCACTGCTCCCAGGGACTGGTCGGCTGAGCAAGCTCCAGCAGCAAGTGCCAGCACCGTGGAGACCTGCTGTAAGACTCACCGCTTATAAATCAGTGGCTGTGTCCTCAGTGTCCTTGGGTGAGGTGTCACCTTGCCTATGTGAGGACAAGGAAAAGGAAGTGGCAAATGAATGCAGTTTGTTACTGCAATGTTATGGAGAAAGTATGCACATCAAGGGAAGCATTAAATCCAGCATCAGCTGCTCCAGGGGATTCCAATTCCCCTCTCTTCCCATTTCCGCGTTTCAGACTTGCATGATAAGGGGAGCTGCTTTTTTTCCCCCTAATGTATACATTAAATGCTTTTTGTGTGCATACACACACCACACACACACACACACACACACACACAGAGGCACTGCAGTTGCTATGGAAACCATCTGGAGAACTTCCTGTCTTTTATTCAGTTAAAATTTCACCCTCACATCTCTGTGGAGTACACCTTCAGTCATAGCAGGACGGTAAGGTAAAGGGACCCAATGGGTGGCATCTCCTAAGAGCAGGCTGAGTTTCTCCAAATCTGCTCATCTTTCAGGAGGTTCACAGCACACAGGCAATCAGCCCTATTTAGTGTTCAAGCAAGCACACAAAACTCAGGTGCTGAGCGAGCCCCGCTCTCTCCTCTTGGCTCTGGGGACAGAAAGATGGGCCCGATGACCACAGCATCTCAGCAGCCACTGCGGCTATCTCTGTAGCTATCTCTGGGTCACTTAACCTCCGGGGCATCCACCAGCCCTCTGTGGCAAACTCAGAAGGAGGAGGAGTGAACACCCATTTGTTCAGGGCTCTGTTTCGGTGCACCTTTCAACTCTCCATGGAGAAGGCTTGCAAACCAGCCGTGTACATACAATCACCCAGGAGCTGGCAGTGTGAGCTAGCCAACTACTCTGAAACACCTCCAAGGACTCCATTTACACACTCACCTGGTAATGGCCACGTGAGCAAATTTGAGGACCGCTTGAGTTGATGCAGCGATAAAAATCTTTTTTTTTTCTCTTCATTAAATCCCTGGGTGGCAGCCAGAAGGCTAAGTCCATATCTCACTCCCAGCGTTTACTGCCCTTGGGCACCCCACCCCAATGCCTTACATTCCTTGAGCCACAAATTCCTCATCTGTGAAACTAGACTAATAATGCATAGAGCGTCACCAGATGATGAGGCAAAGGACAAATAAGAAAGGTGTGAACTGCGGATTGCAAATGGTACCTGTTCTTTGGTTTTATTGTAGCTACTGCCAGGAGGCTGCGCTTCTGCACGACTTCTTGCTTGACGAACTGAGTGAATAGAATACACATTTCTATTACTTTTATGACATTAAAGAATGTCTTTTACAAAAGGAAGAAGAAGAAGAAGAAGAAGAAGAAGAAGAAGAAGA
>NW_025999977.1:50301463-50347846 GCF_001458135.2 Marmota marmota marmota
AGGAGGAGGAGGAGGAGGAGGAGGAGGAGGAGGAATATCTTTACGAGTAACAAATATCAGGGCTGGGGCCAGCATGAGGCAAGCTCGTGGTGGCTTAAATTGGGCTGGGATGAAACCTTTCTCATCAGCTCATCAGTGCGGGATTTCTGCCCTGAAGAGCTGTTCAGCTGGCTCAGGGTTGTCTGTATCTTACCTGGAAAAATAAAAATAAAAAAGCCAGCACTGGGAATGATGTGCTTCTGGGGAACTCTGGACCAGTCCGTTCTCCTTCTTTAAACCCATCCTTTTGCCAGCTCCCGTCCTGAGCGCAGGGACGCGGCCGTGGAAGAAGACTTGGTCGTTGCGCCTGAGAACCTGGCCCTCAGCGGCTGCAGCTGTGAGGCCTAAACCCAAGCTGATTCTTTTCCAAGGTTTATGTCCTGCCTGCTCCTTTGGGCTCAGCTGCTCTCAGGTAATATGACAATAATGAATGTCACAAAGAAATTGTAAGGAAGCTGGTGACAAATATTAAATAAACAGTGGTGACGGGTGATAAATAAGCTGCATTTCTAATTTCCTCCTGGATGAAAATGTTCCTTGAAGACAAGGAGTGCGTGAGGCATTCCGAGAGGCTCCTTGGCACTGAGAAGTGACCAGGGCCTCTACGGCTGAGTGTGTGCCCTGGTGCACACCTGAGCTCTTGACTTTCAGGCTCTCACTTAACCTTCAAAGGGCCTGGCCAGGCACGAATTCCTCTCACCAGGTTATAGACAGTAATTGCGAGACACGGACGGAAGCACCATGCAAACAACGGGTATAGACGCTGGGCACACGGAGCCTGGTTCCAGGACTGCACCTGGGTGATGGTGGGGAGGAAAAAGCATTGACTCAAAGTTGTTGAAATAAAAGAGGCTTCATGGCATACTCCGCGAGGTTGCTGGAAGCTGGATTAATGGTCTCTTTGCCTTCCAGCCATCCACTAGCTCCACTTTTTTCCTGGATTCTTCTAGAATTTTCATCTGTGTACTATGATAATTGGGCTGCTTATTCCAAAATCATTTAGAGAGTGTCTTCTATATATGATGGAAGATATTAAGCACATCTGGATTCTTATCCTCATGGATTTCAGAGTCAAGGGAAAACTACAGAGCTATCTTACAAATATATTACAATAGTTTTACTATAATATGTAATATAATATAGTACTACTACATAATACAAAGTTAAATCATGTTATAGTTTGTTCCCTGTATGTGTGCATGTTTCATACTTTTACATGCATATTTTGTGTCATATATATATATATATATATATAGCCTAACACAGTATAAAGAATTTTTTAAATGCTCAAGCTGTTCAGAGTGAGGAAAGATCAATTTCCAGAGAGCCAGGTCAAGCCAGGCATTTGGAGATGGAGCGTTTAAACTGGGCTTTTAAGATGCAAACATTGTTAAAGGGAAGGAGGAAGAACAGTCTAGGCAGAAGAAGTTTGCTCTGTATTCAGTACCTTTTGAATGATCAAAGGAAGCCTAGATCCACCAGGAAGTCCTGGGAGCTGTCTGTATTACTGCACATTATCCCCATTTACTCACTCATGCTTTCAACCAGTAACCCCGGCCAGCTTTCCTACCACGTGTGCCCAGGTGGTTCTAGGTAACATGAACACAGCAGCAAACAGACCCAACGACTTCCTGCA
Organism: Marmota marmota marmota; assembly: GCF_001458135.2. Classification (NCBI taxonomy): domain Eukaryota; kingdom Metazoa; phylum Chordata; class Mammalia; order Rodentia; family Sciuridae; genus Marmota; species Marmota marmota. Next base: position 50,303,139 of record NW_025999977.1, read on the forward strand.
GTTCCCAACCTCTCATCCCAGACAGAGAAGACACTGTGCAAAATGAGGAATTCATTCTGCAAAATGAGGAATTCATTCTGCTATGAGGAAGAGCCAGGCAGAGGTGAGGGTTGGGGACTTGTGCTACTATCCACAGGCTCTAGGTGAGCCTCTGGTGTGGACCCCAGGAATGAGCAGGCCCCACACACAGCTCCCTCCCCAGGCCCACGCTCCAAGCTCTTTTGAAGGAGCCCAGACCCCAGCTTCCCAGAGGCTGTTACCACTTTGTCACTTCTTAGAATTAGATTCTAACCAACCAGGGCCAAAATATTTATGGCAAGATAGTCTCGGCTGTGAGAAAGCAAATCGCATTAAAGCACCTGATATTTCAAGTTCGTGACTGGATTAGTTTTAATTAGAATTCTCTCCTGCTCCTGAACCATAAATGCAGGACACAGTATCAGAAAATCAGCTTTCCTCTTGTGACTCGTGAAAAATAAATCAACTTGAGAAATTTCCATCGTTTCCAGACATGTATTTTTTTTAATACCATAAAAAAGTGGGACATTCTTTAAATTATTTTTAGGTCATTGGAATCTGTAACATTTTAAAGTATGTTTTAGAGCCAAGGATTCATATGCACAATCTCGAGTTTTCACAAATTGGATTCCTGGCCCCAGGTCACTAATAAACTTGGTCTCCTTCAACATATAAAACAGTTTCTTTGCTCTTCAGTTCATTTAGCACAGCATTGGCTTTTGTCCTCCTTTTTATTTGTATTTTCTGATTTGATGCCCAGTTTTCAAAATAAGTGGTTTCTAGACCTGAAAATGTTACATGTAAACAATTTATCATTTTTAAGAGTTTTTTTTTAAATAAACTTTGCTTAGATAGAAGGAAAAGCTTTTGTTCACAAATCATCTTTTTAAAAATATTTTATCATTAGATTGTCCTTGATTTTTTATATTTGTTTCGACATTTTAAACAAAAATACTTGGTAGCTTCCTCAAAACTGGCATCTGGTAATGTGTTACTTGGCAAAATATGAGTGAGGAAACACAGTTATTTTTATCAGTTTAGAAAGTGTTTTTAGGGATCAAACAGTGAGTGACAAGTATCAGCTTTTATTACAAAATAAAGTTTCTATTTTCAGTAGTGAAATGGTATTAATAAGTCAGTGGGAAGTTGTTGTATTCTATCTTATAAATTAATTATCTTATTAATTTCGTTGTCTTATTAATTTTCCTGAATTGTCCAGGAAAAGTTGGGAAAACTGCCTACCAGCTAGAGAGAGACCTTAATACCCAAACTGGCGGTAATCCGACAACATTTTACTCACGTATGAAACAAATTCATGCTATGAACTTTGGCAAGTCTAAGTTTCTTGTGCTTATAAAAGTAAACCCCTGAGAACTAATTTTTCATATTTCACTTTGTCTCAGTAAGCATGCTCAATATGAGATCCGCCCTCTTTACCGATTTCTGAGTGTGCACAATATTGTACAGCAGACCTCTAGAATCTACGTGTCTTGCCTAACTGAAATTTTAGACCTGTCAGCAGCCCCCTCTCATCTGCCCTTAGCCCCTGGCAACCGACATTCTATTCTTTGCTTCTGGTGTCTGCCTGTTTTATATGCCCCTGCTTTAAAGGGGCAGGAGCATTTATTTAGAACTGTGCCTTTACTGACAACCTAGCATACATCATTTCACTTTGTCCTCTCAGCAACTCGGAGAGGCGGGCATTATTGCAGAGAACGTGAAACGACTGCTTCAGTCATGGCCAAATGAGTGGCAACTGTGAGCTTGGAGCCCAAGGAGGTCTAACTCAAGGACAGAGGGCTCGACTCTGCTCTGCTATCCATTAGGGAAGTGAAGGCAAGACATGGACAGAGACATGGTATTTCCTTCATCTAGATTCTCAAAGAAATCTTCACTGCCCACCTGCTAGCCTGATCCTACCTAGTCTCAAATGACGGTTCAATCCCAATTTCCTGAGCAGGGCTGTAGCTCCAGGGTGTGTGGTAGCTGGGACCATGCTGCCAGGGATTTATGCAGAGGGCAAGGAATTACCTCTACTGCCATCAGACACAGAGAGCCTTAGAGAGAGTCGATATAGGAGAAATGCAATGAGTGTTGTTTTTAGGAACAATTACTGCCATATAGGGAGGACAGGAGAGGGAATGAGTAACCCGGCAGCGAGACCAGTTTGAAATTAATTCAAGATGAATAAGCAAACAACATGAGAAAAGCAAATAATGCCAAGAAACATATTTGATAATGAACAAGGGAAAATATTTCATTTTAACAGCAACCTGATAAATGTACATGAAACAAATATGCACTTTTTAATTAAAAAAGCAGAGTTAAAAACTAAGAAAACAGTCAAATGAGAATGTGTTATAACAGACAAAATGACATAGTCCTTTTGCAAAGCAAATTGTCAGCATGTATCAAGAACTTATTTATTTGATCCAGAAATTCCACCTTTGCAAATTTATCCAAAAGAATCCTTTGGAAGCAAGGAAATAAGTTATTTACAAAGATGTTTTTTATGGCACTTTTTTTAACATGTTATTTTAATGAGTGAAAAAATTGGAAAAAATATCTTGAGAAGGTATGGTTTACTATACCTACTATAGTACATCCATGGTGTTATTGCAAAACCATCAAAATACATAATTATGCAGATAATTTAAGGACACTGTTATAAGACAAAGGTATCAGAAAAGAATAGACATTCTATACATGATATAATTATGACTCTCCTTTAAAAAATAAAATCAATATAGAATAGAATAGGAAGTATTCATAATAAGATGAATGATGATTTGTTTGGTGATAAGGCCTAAAGCCAATTCATTATTCTTCTTTCTAGGTTCCTGTAAAATATAAACTGCCTCAATATAATGCTATTATAGTTTAAAATGCAGTCTTTTAAAGGCTTTTCCAGCTCTGCAAGCACCTACTTTTCAACTTCAGAGGTATGAATATGCCACCTGGCTATGCACATCCCCAGACAGCAGTGCTTGGGACAGGCACCAGATCCTTTCAGGCGTGCACAGGCACACTGATCTCATGAGCTTTCTGAGTTTTACTAATTCTCGCCATTGTGGGAGGAGGTTGTGGTGACTGTTCTGTTTCTGACATTCATTTGCATTTTCTTCACTCCTTGATGTTGGTTGGTCATAAGCCTCCATTTAGGATCTACTTAAAACATCATTAAACACTGTTCAGTCCTTCTTTGTCATCATTAAAGTAGACATTAAGCCAGTCAGGAATTCTCAGCCACCCCAGGGGGATCTTGGACAAGATGCCAAGCAAGGACAGAGGACCATTTATCATTTCGATTTGCTTTCTTCCAAGGGCGTTTTCAATACATGTGCTGATTTTCATCTTCATAGAATTTCAACTAATTTTAAAACTAAATTATCAGGATGCATGAGGTGAGCCAATTATCTAAGGCCAGGCTCTGAGGGCCGCCATGATCTTTTTCCCACATAATGGGAAATTCTACTTAGAAGCCAGAGCAGATGCTGAGACACCTTCAGTCCCATGCTGTTTGACAGGTAGGAAGCCAATTCTATCAATGGTTTTCATTTTCTCTTTTAATATTTGTTTCATTTATTCATGATTTTCAAATTCAAGCATATCTTATATTTCTCATCTTTGCCATCCTGGTTTTTAAAATTATGCTATTTGTTTGAAGAAGGTGGGATATTTTTCATATTGTAGTCATTTTCCTTGTTAATTTTTTCCCTGTCAACTATATTTTTGCCAAGAATCTGTAGGTTAACTTAATGTAAAGAACTTCTGTTAATAACCCAGAGTTTCTGAGCTTCTAATCTCATGTCTGATGGGAAATTATGATTCTCTTCAGGGAGAGTGCATTGTAAACATAAAGAAATTATCTTATCCAAGTCCAGATATCAAGCATGACTCTCTCTGGAATGATAGTAAAGGTTGAAGACCATTTGAAGCATGTTGAAAATGAGATAGAGCTTGGGCTTTGGTTTTAATCTAAGTTCAAATCCCAGATCTACAATATACGACACTGCATGACTTTCTTCAGGTTACTTTTTAAGCTCCCTTACCCAATTTATAGAACTTTCATGAAGATTTACAAAATAATGTACACACAATATAATAGTTTAACACGATATTATTTGGTCCCTCCAGCTTAGTAAAATGTCTCCTATCAACAGGGGTTCCAACATTGATTCCCACTGACAATTTCTCTATTAGCCATGGTAATGCCTTCCAGAAATTTTGGCTCTAAAGGGTAACTCCCAATAGCAAAGATAATCAGCAGAGGTGATTGCACTCATAAAGGGCCCTCAGCAGTAGCACTTTCAAATAGTTATTGCCATTCAAGAGTCTCTATGAGGCCCATCATCTCCTACTTCCTTTCCTTTATAGGGAATTCCCTCCGTTTGGTCTCCTTGGAGGACAGAGTTACCACTGATCTGTGCTGCAGGATTCTACTAAGGATTCATTCCTTGTGAGGATTATTCACTAGGGAAATCTTGATACACCTCCAATCCTTTCCCATGGTTCCCGGGTGCCAACTCAAGTTGGCATAAACTCTCTCTCTAAGTGCCCCTCCTAGGTCCATTCACTCCTCCTGGAGGAATTTAGGCATCTAGTACATTTAAATGCCCAAGAGCATAACCAACATCCTCTAAGTCCAACTGAATTCTAAGCCCAAGGCTCTCCTCAAAGCACCCAATAACTATGGGAAAGTTAAAATGCCATTTAGCGTCACCTTTGGTAATTGAAAACGTCATAAATGTCAGCAAGTAAAATTCTTGCCCCTGCTTCATAAAGACTTGAGGATATAAAGAAGAAAGATGAACCACTGTCTCTCTTAACCAGTGTCTGGCCATCCCAAACACATATGGCAATTTATTTTCAGACATTCTACATTGGAGATGACACAGACTTATAGACTGAAAAAGAAGGAGTGCATCTTAAACTTATGCTTATGCTATGGTTTGGCAGAGTGTCTCCCAAAGATCTGAATGTAAAGGCTTGATCCCCAGGGGGAAGGCATGTGGAAGTGCCCTGGAACGTCAAGAGTGGTGCGAGGTGGAAGGGGCTTAGTTATTGGGGAACATGCGGTGGCCTAGCCAGCCCTTCATGCAGTTGTCTCTGCTTCGTGGCTGGAAATGTGATAGTTGGTTCTGATTCACGCTCCTGCCATGCCACGCTGTCCTCACTAGAGGCCCAAACACACGTGGCCACTTCATCTTGGACTTGAACCTCTAGAACCTGAGCCAGAATAAACCTCTTTTATTTCATAGATAGCTGTGTCAGGGATTTTATTATATAATGATGGAAAATTGACTAAAACAGAGTAGTGAATAGCCAATGGGAAAAGATTTACCTGTTTTTTTCTAACGACTATTAAAAAAAAATCTCAGCCAATTATTTCTAAATTTTAACTACTAAGAATATAAATTTTCTAGGGCCCAATATGAAGTTCTATGTGTAAGATGTTACCATACCTGCAACCAAGTAAGGTGGCCTTAGCTTGCTACTGTGTTTATCAGAGAGATATATAAAAAATATAATATGTATAGGGGCTGGGGTTGTGGCTCAGCAGTAGAGCAACCTAGCACATGCGAGGCCCTGGCTTCCATCCTCAGCACCACATAAAAAATCAATAAACAAAATAAAGGTATTGTGTTCAACTACTTCTAAAAAAATAAATATTTAAAAATAAAATATGCATCTCCATGCATGTGTAGAAACTTGCACCAGAAGACCAGAACCCCCAAATTACAAACTCAGAGCTTCTTTAGGAACTGCTGGCACACCTCGCCCTCTTTTCTGGAGAAAGAGAAAGAAAGAGGGAGGGAGAGAGGGAGAAAAATGATAGCCGGACAATAAATTATTACCCTGGAGCATAAACAAACCCCCTCATGGATAAGTGGGAGTGGTCTCTAACCTGGAAGGTAAGTAATAGTCTCTGGGATGATGAAAAGGCACTTTACGTCCTCATTACCTTTGGAATAGGAACAAGCAGCTCGGGAGGAGAGGGGACAGACCTCTTCGTAGTGGGCCAGTGTCATTTGCTTAGAAGGCTTGAACCAGGCAGGACACCGGAAGAACCATAAATGACTGATAAACCATAAAGTGTTCCAACAACAACCAGCCCAACGAGGAATTAATCATCACCCTAAGAAGCACGGACTCAGACTCGGCAATGGGAAGCCATGTGTTCACCCCTCTCCAGCATAAAAATAGAGTATAACATGTCCTTGACGTGGGGATCTTCTGACCCAGGGAAGTGCTGCTCCACATGAGCTTCTGGAAGGATCCCACCTGAGCTGCCTTCAGAGGGAAAGGGGGGGGCAGCAGGGAACCCCCTCACCCCTGCGGGTCTCAGGGTGTCCAGCTGCCTGACAAGGTAAAGCAGCTTGAAGTCCCAGTGGTCAGTCACGCTGTTCCTCAGAGAGGACCGCCTTTGAGCCCTGCTCCAGCTCAGCCCCATCTCCCCATAATCACACCGACTCCATGTTCAGTGGTAGATCACAATTTCACAAGAGATTTCCACAGCCACCATCTTATTCGATACTCATAACAACTGGTAGAGCAGGAGCCGCGATCATCCCTGTTTCACAGATGAAAATACAATGTGGCTCCACGAGGGTGACGAGCTGACACGCTTACACAAGATGGAGAGTGGCCGAGAAAGGGTCAAGCCCACTGCCGGAGTGTGGAGTCCACGACCTCACCTTGATGGCACTCTGCCTTCCCACAGGTGACTAGGCTGACGCAACCCGGAGACGCCGACAGCCGGCCAATAAAGTTGGCTTCCTCTTGGGTCCTTTCAAATCATTAAATGACATGCTCCACTATTCCCCAAATTTTTGGCATGTTTTTATTATTGTTGTTGCTATTGATTTAAGAATGTTTTTGAAAAATCATCCAATAGTTTTGGTATGGTGGGGGGTCTAAGCATTTTACCTGGGCATATCAATAAAAGGATTGAGTTACACTTTTAGGTTCCTTTCTTAATCAATAATTAATTGATAATTAATTGATACTATTAGATAATTAATTGATAAATATTAGAGAAGAGAAAGGGGATTAGGGAGACAGGAAGGGGAACAGGCAGGGGTGAATACAATCAAAATATGTTATATACATGTACCAATAAGTCACATGAAACCCATTATTCTCTATAATTAAAATGAACTAATAAAAATTTTAAAAGAATTAATCAAGCCGGGTATGGCGGTACACACCTGAAATCCCAGCTGGTCAGAAGGCTGAGGCAGGAGGATCATACGTTCAAAGCCAGCCTCAAAAAAAGCGAGATGCTAAGCAACTCAGTGAGACCCTGTCTCTAAATAAAATACAAAATAGGGCTGAGATGTGGCTCAGTGGTCGAGGGTCTTTGAGTTCCATCCTTGGTCCTTCCTCCCAAAAATATAATTAATCAATTAACAACAATATAAATTACTATGAAACAGTGTTTCTACATTTTACTCTTATAGGTGCAAGTTTGAAAATTATTTCTACACATAGTAATTTCTATACATATTCAAATAAGTCAATCTTAGTTTCTTAGATCCAGGTAAAAACTCTCTTCCTGAAATAAAAGATTTGTTTCCTCTTTATTGAAACCCACCTAACTTTTAGCCATTTTTGCACAGAATTTCATGCACATGCATGAAGGTAATTCATGCAAAAACTGCAGCCTCTGAGTGCTGTAAGTTTATCCATCTACCGTGATTATGCACATTAGGAATGCTCCTTCTGCATTTCAATAAGCCACAGAATGGTCCAGTTCAAAACATGCAGTTCAATGAAATGATAATGATTTCATTAATGTATCAAGCCATGTCTAATTCTTTTCAAGGAACATAAGACAATTTACATTCACTCTGAATACATAATAAGTATTTAGTCAAATTGGCAATAGATTAAATGGGTTCTCTACAATCAGAGCCCTGATATAGACATTGTTGCAAAATCATTAGAAATTGTTGGGAAGGACGGTGAATTGGGGTCTGTTGTTAAAATGGTGGAAATGTTTTTGTGGTTCTAATTATACAGGAGGTAAATAATTAGACGAGCATTCAAGGCCTATTCATCAGATGCTGCGTATTCACGCCGTCTGACTCTTGTTAAAAGGTCAGAGTATTTCCTCTCATATCCTATTAAGTGGTCCCATGGGTACATCTCTCTGAGATGCCAGGTAGAGGAGAGGCAGCCACAGTCAGAGGCAGATAATCAGAGTTTCGGGGGACATGGAAGTCCAGGTGGGTTGATGAGGCAGTGATGTGGCATGAGGGTCTCTGCCCAGCAAAGCAAACTCGTCATCTCACTTTACCTTGTGGCTACTTGTTAGGGAGTGAATGTTTGTGTCCCTCTCAAAAGTCAACACACTGAAACCTAATCCCCAGCACGATGGTGTCTAGAGGTAGGGTCTCAGGGGAGGACTGGCTCATGATAACTGAGCCCCTACAAGAAGAGGCCAGAGAGGCTGCTAGAGCTCCTTCCCCGACGTGAGAATGTGAGGGGTCTGCAGTCTGCACCAGAAGGGGTACCTCGCCAGAGCCACACTGGGTTGGTCTCAGACTTCCAGTCTCCAGAACTGTGGACTATACCTTTCTGCTATTAGGACACTAAACACCAGAGAAGTTCTACCAATGTCTGGACTGAGACACATCCTGGATAGTCTAGAGTTATTGTCCCATTTTACAGATAAGGAGATCAAACTTAGAGACTAAGCTGTGAGAGAGCAGCCCCTACTACAGAACTGGAAGGTGACCTCCATCTGTTGAACACCCAAGTTCTCACTCTATGTCCCCAAAGAAGGAGAGTTCCCACAGGGAGAAAGGGTCTGCAGTTTTAAGTGTCTTCACGGTGGCTGAAGAGAATGAAGAGTCTGAGAGTCATGGAAGTATTGAGATTGTCTGGAGCAGGTCCAGCGCCCTGTGAGCAAGAACATCACATTGCAAAGGGCCGTGTGCAGAAGGATGGGAGCGACTTCCCAAGCGCTCCTTCAGGAAGGGTGCCGGTGAGCAGGTGGGCAGGGAGGCACCGGGAATTGGGAGCCCGAGGGGCAGCAGCTGGCTTCAGAATGGGGGGAAGGAGGGGAGTGAGGATGAAAATAAGGCAGAGGTCATGGATGGAGCAAGATCCCAGGGGGGCACAGAGGCCCTGTGGGCTGGCCCTGAGGACAAGAGGGACACAAGAACACAGTGAGCCTGGCCCAGTGGCACACACCTGTAATCCAGCACTTCAGGAGGCTGAGGCAGGAGGATCTCAAGTTTGAGACCAACATCAGCAACTCAGGGAGGCCCTAAGCAGCTTGGCAAGACCCTGTCTCAAAATAAGGCATAAAAAGGGCTGGGAATGTGGCTGTTTTAATATGTTCAGAATGTTTGGTTTTTAGAAATCTTTTCATTTAATCATTTGTACTCACAGACAGGCACACAATTTTATATGAATGAGATTAAAACATATATATCTCTACATATATATACACACACACACACGTGTGTGATGTGTGTGTGTGTGTGATCCTTTTCTATTTGTCTTTTTTCTATCCCTTGTTTGTTTGGCTTCCTATCTTTCCCCTCATCTATAACAACTTCCCACTCCCCAAACTGTGGGCCATTTTGTTAAGCTGTGTTTCTCTAGGTCTATACCACATTATTACACACACACACACACACACATACATATAGAATATATATAGAGGGAATATATTTGTATATATATTCTATAGATTTATGTGTACATACGCATGCTCATGCCTATTGCACATAGAAGACATTGTGGTCAGTTTGATTTATAAAAATGGAGCCCTGTTATATGCAGTTTTCGACATCTTGCCTTTCTCACTCAACAATAGTGGAAAGTCTCTCAACTCAACTGAATAGATCATTCATTTTTAATGACTACATAGTATTCCATGTTATGTGTACAACCATCATTTATTCAGTTATTTCCCCTATTAATGGGTATTCACCTTATTTCCAGTTTTCTTAAATTTTGTTTGTTTTGTTTGTCTCAATAAGTAATGCCACATGAATCATCATTATTCATAAATCCTTACATATTGGAACTTTTCTGTCTGTGAGACAGATCACCAGAAACAGGGCTGCTTGAACTAAGGATGTTTGTCACTTGCATTTTAGTAGATGTGTGCTCATTGCTTTATGAAAAGTTGCAGCTTTTCCCCTCTCCCCTAACTGAAACCAGAAGCATGACCATGCCTTCATCTGGTCTTCTACCAGTTTCATGTTTCCCTTTACATTTTTTAAATCAATAGGTATAAAATTATGTCCCACTGTTACTTGCCGCTGTCCGGCTGCAGCAAAATAACTGGGGGGTGACGAGCAACTTGTGTAGATTGATACAACAGGAGTGGGAGCCGTTTATTGTAGGACAGGAGGGGTATATATACATTCCACACAGCTTATCTTAATTAACATAAACTAGAGACAGCAGTCAACCAATAAGGAATCTCCACACTTAATGGCTCGCTGGCGTTACTTCACAAACCACTCCCTCTGGCAAAATGCCAGGCGCCATCCTGACTTGTTTACAGACCCTAACAAAAGGTTATGTGGCTTAGAGGTTCTTCTGGATTTTCCAAGGATTTTCTTTGAAATCAGTCTCCTGAGTGACTGTTGCACAGTTCTCCCTACTGTAGGGTTCTAGGTTTCTATAATCCAGCAATGTCTTCTTTAGGAAATATCTGGTGAGCCTGATTACTCTTAAAACATGGAAGATATTGTCTACTCTTCCCATGGATGCTCAAAAAATATTTCCTACCCCATATACATTTAAATTGTTTCCTTTTGAAAAGAATGTTATAATTAATTTGGCATAGAACCATTCTGTGCAAGGTTGGAATCTCGTTATGCATGATTTTATGATCTGTTTGGTTCTAAGATACACATCACGTGGTGGTGTACAATGATTTCCAGGGATGCTGAGTGTTCTGTTGACCTGATATGCCATGTGTTACCTTTATGCTCTTATTCCTGGACAATGAAACAGGCTCAGATTTTATTTTATTATTTTGGTGCTTATGGTTGGATTCCATTATTGAGGTTACTTTCTTAAACTCTCAGAAATGAGGTTACTGGATCAAATAGGCCAAAACATTTATGTGACTTGCCTAATATTTTTATTTGAATCAAGAGGGACTTATCATTAAATCATCTTGAGGAGCATAGCCTCCTGAGGATAGAGCTGCCCCCTTTACAGGTGTCTGTGTCCTGACATTTTGGCTAGATAGGGTCACGTACCCTGCTATGCCCTTATTTAAAAGGTGATTCTGTGGATGCGCAGCTGCAGTTGGTTACTCCTATGAAGGACAGTCCCTTCTTAAACACTGCACAAACCTCACTGAACCCACCATGTTGGTATGAGGGGGACAAAATCTTCAGAGCACCAGCAGAGAAGTCTGAACAAGTATTTTGTCACCTGGATTGACCTGCTGCATTCTATTTTTTAATTGGTTCTTTTCAGTTATACATGACAGTAGAATCTATTCTGATATATTTATACAAGCATGGGGCATATCTTATTCTAATTAGGACCCCAGTCTGGTGGATGTACATGGTGCTGAGATTCACTGTGGTATGGTCATTTATGTACACAGGAAGGTTATGTCTGATTCATTTCGCCATCTTTCCCATTCCCATCCCCGCTTCCTGACCTGGTGTATTCTAACGGGAATCAAGACAGGAACGGGTTGGAGGGAGGGAGGGGACAGGAGGCTGGGAAGGCCCTTCAGCCCCCATCAACATTTGAACTCTGAGTAAGATTGCAGCTACTTAAGCCCTGCTTAGAAAACACAGCATGGGAAAAAGTACCAAAAAAACCTGAGATTTTTCTTATGGTCGGGTATTTGGGTGAATTGCAGTTTTTAATTCTAGTTATGAAAGAAAATCTCTGTGTTGAGATTGTGGATAGGGGAGCTTTACCTCCTCCTGTGGTTTCCTCTGCTTTACAGGTTTTTGTAATTAGCCCATCTTACTTCACTATCAGGTAAGAACGTGGTGCTAAAGCTCTGAGGACTTCTGGGAACTCGTGATTGCTTATTTTGCTTGATGTTTTAACAAGACATTTTACCTCAATAAGTTTATTTCCACGTTCTTATTTATCTGGATAGTAAACTTCATGGTACCTTCCAATTCTACAGCCTGTGCTTCCATGATACATGTGTACGTTTGTCATAAAAGGAATATATGTTGTTGTCAAGTCATGCCACGTCTGTGTAATGAAACACTTAGCAAGTGTCACTCAATCTAGTGGCAGCATAGCACGTAAAGAAAAACAAATTTTAATAAAAGAAGAAAATATAGTGTTTTCTGAAATGCAGCAAGATAAGTCAAGAATACTATTTTGAGACTATAGATCTGATTACTTGAAATCAATGCATTAATGGTCTTAAAGAATTTCAAGTGCTTGTAAGGGAATCACAAAATTGTTACACGTCAAGTCAGTTTGTTGTAAATAATCAAAGTATTCCTTTGTAAAATTTTGTTTAGTTTAAAAGGCATGTGCTCTCTTAACGAATGTAAAATTTTCATGGGCTAACATTATTTTTTAAAATCGGAACTTGCTGGGATTAAAGAAGTGATGATCACCTGCAATCGTATCTTCTTTCTATCTATATTTATAGGGTATTTGGAGCATTGACTGGCCAGTCAAGGAAATAAACTAATGACTTTCTTAAAGTCTTTTCTATGTTTATGTGTTTCAAAATTTAGAACAAAAATAGCTAGAGAGCACCTAAAGCTGATTAAGTTCTGTGCTGTGGAATTTGAGGACTCCTGTATTGATCGAATGATGGCATTTCTAGACACATTTTGTTTGTGGGTAAATTGAAGATTCTTACTTTGCTGAGTCATTTCACTTTGACTTTCCCTGTGATAGGATAGCCACCTCTTATAGATTGCTCTGGAGGGAGGATCCGTGATTTTCAGTGCACCAAAATTGTCTCTTTTCAGGTCAAGGAAACATCCTGGAAGCTGGAAGCTATGGTGTATTTTCTGCAAATGAAGCAGGTTATTGTCAATTTCTTCAAGTGTGCATAAAAATTCGTATATAAGAAAGGTGTTGATGTAAAAAGTGTTGATGTAAAATTCTTTAAAAAAATCAAGAGATGATGAGAATAGAAAGCATTTGGAACGTGTTATGTATGAAACCTTTTCTTCCCATTAGTTGAAGGGAACAAACCACAAACCAGAGTTTGCACAGTGTGTCCTTAGGGGAGGAGGGCTCAATGCCTTAGATTAATTCTTTTTAACCACACTGTAGTTGATAGTGTTCGATGTATTCTCTCTGAACTGTTGTGAATTTAATGGGCCATTCTGTATGTTGGCAGGAGATGTTAGTATGGGGATTATAATGAAGCTTCCAATTCATATCTTTTTAGTTAGAGAGTTGAAAATAGCTTTCCTCCCCCAATTATGCTGCCCCAAGATGTACCTGTGAGGATTTAAACCCTTGAAAACGAGCAATTTTATTCTGCTCTGGGATACTTGTAGGACTCCAGCTAAAATACACACACTCAAAACAGAGTAGTAATAAAGTGATTAACATCCACGATTTGCATGTGAATTCTGCCCAAATGTATCATGTATAAAAGGATCTTTAGTTATTTCAACCACCTGGGTGACTCTGTCTCTAGTTCCACCCAGAGAATGCCGCAGGCCAGTGTGTGGTTAATGTCAGAAACTGGTTTGAGGTCTTCAGTAGACTTGGGGTTTCTAAGTATGCCCTTGGGACATAATATGTGTATGAGATGTAAATACATATATGTAAACATGCCAATTTTTACACATTATTTCATAATTAATAATATAATTTTAACTGCATTTGAGGGTATTTTTGTTTTGTTTTAAAGTAGTGTCAACTTTGAGACTCAGAAGTTCAAAACAGAACCTGTTTATACACTATTTATCTGTTGAAGAAGCAGCGGTGGAGTTAGGCACCCGCATGTTTCTAGACATGCAAGTCACAGACCCACAGTTCCATCCCAGGTGCTCTGAGGCCCGGGTGTGGGAGGCTCCTGTGCGCCACCGACTTCGGAGCTGAAGCCAGGAGCTGCCTGTGCTCGGGGCGCCTGGGGGCTCAGAGGGCAGCCACCTGTCCCCGTTCCCTGCTCCTCCCCAGGGTCTGGCCCCCTCCCAGCCTGTCCTCGTGCTGACATCGTCTATCTTGTGCTGCTTCAGTGTCACCGGGGGCTCTCCTTCCCAGCACCCCTTTTATCGGCAGTGGATATGTTTCTAGCACTTCATTTCTTTCTTATTACCCTGCTGTTTTTCAGACTGGTGCAAGTATGCTTAAAACTTTGCTCCTGTTCCTGCAGTTGTCCTCATTTCCCCTTCATCATGCGTGGGGCCAGCAGTGTCTTCTGGATGAGAACGTCGTCTGTCTTTGTTATTCCTCTCCCTCCCGCAGCCTCCCTTCCTCTCCCCTCCCCTTCCCTTATTTATTTATTTTTTACATGACAGTAGAGTATATTTTGAAATAGTTTATGTACATAGAATAAGTACAGCTTGTTCCAATTAGGATCCCATTGCTGTGGTTGTACATGATGTGCCGTGACATTGCTCATGTATTTATATATGGGGACAGGAAAGATATGTCCCATTCAGTCTCCTGTCTTTTCTATTACCGTCCCCCCTTCATTCCCCTTTTTGGGCTCAACAGACTTCTAAGCTTCCCCTCCCTTGTTATGGGTTCACAGAGATTCCATAGGAAACTTGGAAGGGAGCCACCATTTGACCCACCTATCCCACTTCTTGGTTTAGATACAAAGGACTTAAAATCAGCATTCTACAGTGACGCAGCCACTTCAATGTTTATAGCAGCTCAACTCACAATAGCTAAGCTATGGAACCAATTTAGGTGTCCTTCAACAGATGAGTGGATAAAGAAATGTAGCATAGATGCACAATGGAATATTCATCAACCATAAAGAAGAATGAAATTATGGCATTTGCCGGTAAATGGATGGAACTGGAGAGTATCATGCTAAGTGAAATAAGCCAGTCCCCCAAATCCCCTTTCCTTTTGAACCCAGAGCCTCATTCATGCAGGACAACTCTGCTCCTTCCCACACCCTTTTCATTCCTTTCCTGACTGTAGATTTACCTGTGCCCCTGATGGAGCTGATTCTTTGAACCATCATATTCTAGATGCAGGCTTTTAGAATTAATGTATATATCTTGAGTTACAATAATTTCATGAGGCTTTTCTACCATTCTAAGACCCCAAAGAAGACACACTCTAGTGTTACAGGAACCCACTCACATGGCATCTGCTTGTTTCTGAAGTCTGCACCCCCACTGTGACTCATCTCACAGACTGGGTCCCCGACCTGAGCCCACCAGTGCGTCCAGGAGAAGGAGGCGGGAGAAGACGGGTCCAGATCATCCAGGTGCCGTCTCTTATGTGGAGTCCAGGACTGGTCAGTGATCAAATCAACTCTCCTGAGGGTGAGGGCTGGGGAGGGGACAGGACAAGGAAGAAAGCAGAGGGAGAGAGGCGGAGGTCACTGTGGGCTAGACACAGGACGGTGTGGCTTCCCAGTGGCGTGACATTCACTGCACTGGAGCTCTCTCTACCTCTGGGAAGTTCTGCTCATGGTCACTTTTCAGTTCTACTCAGTCCCTTATTTCCCCGTTGCATCAATGGTCTTCAGAAAGCACACATCCTTCAAGGTTCTCCCTTGTTTTACTGCTGCCTTGAAAATTTCCTTATTTCACCTTCTAATTAATGATCAGGTCCATGAACTGCAGGGCAAAGCCTCATCTGGAAGGAGTAGGGAGCCACAGAGAAGCGCCAAGGTCTCCGTGTCCAGAGGAGGTGATGCACAGAGATATCTCTGAAGGGAAGGAAGCAGAGACCAACGTCCAGGCGTGGAGTTAGGGACTGAACCGGGGAGAAGATGAGGCTCATACAGCAGCTTGGACGGAAGGTCCTGCATGGTTGGCAAGACCTTTAGTTTCTGGGGCAAGGTGTGCCTGAGGGTCTACTCGTTACAGAACCAGGGCTGGCATGTGCCCTCTGAAGCCCCAGATGTTCACAGTCAGTGAGTCGGATTCTGATGCCAGCAGGTCTCATGGTCCATCGCTGTTTTGTGTCAGGGACATGGAAAAGTCTCTTGCACCGTGGGCCCGCATTCTGCTTTTACACTTCCCACGAAAGGACTTTCCCTGCCCCTTCCAAATTAACTGAGCAGACTTTCTTTCCGCAGAAAAATACTCCTAGTGCCTTTAACTGTTCTTCATTGAGTTGTTGATAAAGTGTTCTATAGTTGGCTAGTGGGGTGGGGACTTTTGAGCCCCTGTACAGTGCCTGGAGTTGTAGTCATTTCCTGAATCTCTTTACCACTCCATGAGACAGGTGACCATGTCCCTTTTATAGATGAGGAAATGTATTGAATTTTTTTTTTCTGTGAACCTGCATTCAGCTTCTGGGGAATATGGAAAAATTGGCAAGCAGCACATCTCTGATCTCTAGATTTATTTTATAGTACCTATTAAGTCAGTTTTCATTTTTATCCAAGTAATTCTCACACATAGATTAAAATCAAATGGGGCTGATGGGTTTGATGCTGGGACTGCAAACCCATAGCATGTGCTTATAAGTGTCAGGTGTGATTCAGAATGTTTTATATGGATGAGCTTAATGAATAATAGAGTTACTATTACTATCTCTGTCTTGCAGGAGGGACACTGGGGTACTAAGAAGCTTATTGAATTGTCTGAGTCACGGAGCTTATAAGTGGTA
Organism: Marmota marmota marmota; assembly: GCF_001458135.2. Taxonomy (NCBI): domain Eukaryota; kingdom Metazoa; phylum Chordata; class Mammalia; order Rodentia; family Sciuridae; genus Marmota; species Marmota marmota. The sequence goes on from NW_025999977.1 coordinate 50,319,897, forward strand.
GGGATGAGATGTCAGCAGCCCTGTGGCACAGGACTGTCCCTTCCCCTCTGCTGTCAGTGGAGAGGGTACCCTGTCCCCTCCTCCCCACACTTGCTCTTCTTTCCAGAGACAAATACTCTGAACTCTTTCTAGTATTTTATTTTTTGATATTTACCTCTTTATTTCTAAATAATATATGTTCACTGTCATTTACTAATTGATCAGTTTTACTTGTTGCACTCCTTCATGTCAGACGATGCTGCAGCTCCGTATATTCTTCTCCTTGCTTCTGATCCAACCTCTTCATCTTCTTGTCCCACAATTTCTCATTCATTCATGTTTACTTTATTGTAACTCTGCAGAATTTTGATTGTTTATGAACCAAGTCATTAATATTTATTACATTTTCTTTCTCATTCAATTCTTTTTTTTTTTCCTGGAAGAAATAATTGCTTCATTTTTCATTTGCTTGGTTGCTTTGCAACCATTCTTATTTTTGCCCCCAATTCCCTCCAACGTCATGTTTTTCTAAATGTTCAAACATATCGCATCCCTCACCCAGGGCACACGCTCTGAAGCTCTCTCTTGGAACGCCTGCTGTCTCATTCTGGAGGTGGTCTCTTGGTCTCTGGGCAGACTGTGTGGCTCTCATCCTGGACCTGGACTGTCCTTAGAACTTGGTCTTACTTCCTGGATCCCAGGTCTTCCCTTTGTTGATTGGCTCCCTTTTTGAATCAAAAACCACCCCAAAGCTCATGGCTTCAATCCATTTCTTATCCCTGCTGTTCAGTGGGTCAAGGGGCTTGTTCTCCTGTACCATGAAGGATGGCAGAGGGACTGGTTTGCAGACTCAGGGTGGCCCACTCACCGTGGTGGGTGATGCTGCAGTTGGCTGGGAGCTCGGCTTGAGCAGTCCACCTGAGCACCAGTGGACAGCCCTCCACCTGGCCTGGGCCTTGCCCAGCGTGGCAGCTGGGATCTGGAAGGGAGCATGCCAAGAATGAGCTTCTTAACACACCCAGAGGGAGTCCGGGAAACTTCTCCCCACCTAGCTCTGGAAGTCCTAGAACATCCCTTGGTCTGCATTCTACTGTGCAGCAAAATCGCACCTACAGTTTGGCTCTGGCACGTCTCCCATGTGTTAAAGGCTTGGTTCAAATCACATGGCACAACTGAGAGAGCTGGTGGGACTTTTAAGACGTGGGTCCTAGTGAGACCTCTTAGGTCACAGGGTGCATCCTCAAGGGGAATGGTGGGATACTGGTCTTTTGCTCACTTTCTCTTTGCTTCTTGACAGCCATGAGGAAAGCAGTTTTCCTCTGCCATGTACTCCTTCCACGATCGGCTGTCTTACCAGTCCCCAGGGCAAAAAGGCCAAGTGACCATGACTGAAACCTCTGAAACTGTGAGCCAAACTGAACCTTTCTTGTTTTTAAGTTGATTATCTCAAATATTTTGTTACAGTAGTGAAAAGCTGACTAACACAATCACCAAGGCATCACAGTTTCCAGGGAAAGGAATTAGATATCCTCTCTTGTTGTGAGGAGCCCCAGGTGTATAGAAGGAGAGACAGACTAGCTGGAAACTATCTTTGAGACTGTATTGTGTCAGAGTAACGCTGCTATCATAAATAAATCCTAGCATTCCCTTGACTTAAAACAATAACCTTTTATTTCTAATGCACATATCTCTTTTCTTCCTTTCTACATTCCATGTATGGTTCCTCATTCCCCTAGGGAATTAGGGTCCTCTGCTTTGGGCTGTATGGTGAAGAGAGGAAGAATACAGGAGATATCTCTGCTTCATACTCTCTGGGACCAGAAAAAGACACATCACTTCTCTCCCCATCCTGTTGTTGAGAATCAGTCACATGGCTAAACCCAAATGCAAAGGGGGCTGAAATTAGTAGTCTCTGTGTAAGTAGCAGGTGCCCAAGAAAAACTCTAAAAATGGAAGACAGATTTTGATTTTTGGAAGATAGTTGTATCTGCCATCTTTCTTTGTAGGAGCACAATTACCAATAGTTTCTGATTAAAATGCTTATAAAAACATCCCTTGATCTTTTCACATCAAGAAACCAGCTTAATATAGCCTTCTCCATGAAAATAAATTGACTAGGTGGAGAATTTTAGGGTAAAATGATTTTTCCTCTTACTTTTGAAGGCATTGCTTCACATGGACTAGGTCCATGAATCTGATGCCATTTTGATTCTTGTTCTTTGAATATGGGAATGAATTTGGTCTTGTCCCACAATTTGCTTTATATGGATGAGCTCAATATACCATTCTTATTTTTGCCCACAATTCTCTTCAGAAAGAAAGCTTTCTTTCTTTCTTCTCTTTCTGCAAGATTTGAAGGTCATCTACTAAACTCTAGGCTCTGGATATTATTTTACTATGGTTTAGTCTAGTGCTTCCATCTAGAGTTTTATAGCAGTTGGTGGGCCCTTAGAATCTCAAGACTCAAAGGCTTCATTTACAGGAAAGATTTCAGCATAATTTCTTTGATAAAATTTTTCCTTCTTCTCTTTCACTCCTCTTAGGTGTTGGGTATCTTGGACGGATTGTCTGATTTCCTTATCTTCCTCTAGTCTTTCTCTTTTAGATCTGCTTTCTGGCTGGTTCCCCTGATTTTATCTTTCAGCTTTTATGGAAATAAAAATTTTTGGCTATCAACTATTAAGTTTCAACAAGATCTATTTCTTGTGTTCTGTATTTTCCCTTTCAACAGCATCTTGTTTTTCTTCATAGCGTGCATTATCTTCCCTTATCTTTCTGAACATATTAATCACATATTTTTCAAAAAAATGTCTTCCTTCTTCTCTAACTTCTGGATTCTACTATGTTATTTTGGCTCTATTTTTGGTGTTAGAACCATGTTCATGTAGCTAGTAAGTTTTTCCTCATCGATTTACATTTGAGAATCAAATACTTAAGAATTTGCCCCTGAGTTCAATCCTTGGTGTCCCCCCCCCAAAAAAAAAAACAACAACACTGATGACTAAAATGCACTCTGACCCCTGGGTTGGGGTCTCTCTTCCCACCATAGGCCTCCCTGTAAGGTGGTCTCAAAGCAAGTGGTTCCTTCTGCTGGAAATCTCCCAATGGGCACTTGGGAACTCTGGGGTGTCCAGTTTCCTCCCAAGCACCGTTCCCCCGGTGTGCTCATCAGGCTGCCACTCTGTAGGAGCAGCTGGGCACCAGGCCTGGGATGGGGCGGTCCTTGGAGTTTCCATTTCCAGCCCTGGGCTTCGTCTCTGTCTGAACTTTGCCTGCCATCTGCAAACACAGAGCTGTATGGATCAATTTCCCCAGATGATAGGTTTCAGATGCCTCGAGGGGGCTGTGCAGTGGTGGTCATGGCCTGGTTGCTTGGGTTAGGAGGAGGCACCTTGAGTCCCGGCGAGCATCCTCCAGCAGGTGTCATGCCCCGTCCCCTCCCCGGGCTCTACCTTGCCCAAGTCCTGCTCCCGGGCCTCGCCTCCTGCAGCATTCATGCTGGCTTTCAAGCTGCCAAAGAAGCTGCGGCTCCTCCAACTGCTTCCTGCCTTTCAATTTTTTTTTTTTTTTTGAAATATTGTACACGGTCCTGTTCTCTCTCCTATTCAGTTTGCCCTGGTAGGTTTACAGCTTCTCATTCCTTCAAGTTCATTTATCAGGGTTTTCGGCAAGACAGAAGGGAAGATGATCTGTTGCCTCCAGGGCTTCCCATAGTTGAGGGGGCCCCAGCTTCTAAAGTTGTCTCCTTGACTTACAATTTTAGGCCTAGACTCTTCCCCCAAGCATTTAAGCCTGGGCTGGGAGTGACTTAGAGTGATTTCTACATCAATGCGCTTCTCCTATCTGTATCTATTTTTTAAATTTTTTTCTAAAGGAAACCAGGAGTTGCCGGATGATGAACCCAGCAGACATTGATACGGATCTGTTGCTACTTGGTCTTATATGAACCACTAGTGGAAAGAGCAAAAGCTCTGCAGTCACAAAGGTCTGGTTGTAAATACCAGCTCTGCCACTACTCGGGTAATCTGTGTGTGACCTGGGGTAATTTGCTCACCCTCTCTGAACCTTTGTTTCATTATCTACAAAGTACTAACAGCACCTACTCTGTAGAGATATTTTGAGAACTTAAAGTGATGATGATAGAAAGTGGTCTATTAGTGAGGCCTAATAAATCGCAGCTGGTTTTATTTCTACTGCAGTATTGCCATGACTAGCAAAGGCTAGAAAGTTTCTAGAGCTACTGACAAATATTCTTTGTCAGTTCCAAACAACAGGACGCCGGGCGAACCAGGACTATTTAAAGAAAAACCTCATTTAAATACTTGAGAAAAGCTATCTCCTTATCTTTCCCATAAATCTTCTTCTTTGCTTCTCATAATGCAGAAATGAGTTCCAGGCTTGGAGATAGCAATATCAGGGCAATATTTTATAGTGTTATTGCATTTTGTATCCAAACATGCCCTGAGGATTTTATAAGCAAAGATGAAATTTCTTCACATCCCTGTGGCATAGGCATTTCATTACTAAATTTATAGACAGATAAACAGTGACTCACAAAAATGAAAACTTTCTCCCCCAACCTTGGCTGTGACTAATGGAATCCAGCAGCAAATAGCTCTCCGTGCGCCTTGATGCACCTTATATTCACGTTTCGCAACACATGTACCTGGAGGGTGGTGTGAAAGTGAGATTGAGGTAAAGGCTTGTCATAAAGGCACCAGGTGTTTATTTGGGTTGGACCAGTATTGGGGGCAGGGACTGCAGATAGCACCTCTGAAACGGAACGTGGTGAAGTCTGGGTTTTCTGGTGTGCAAAGGAGAAGGTTTAAGACAACTCCGCTACTCTATGCTATGTGGCTCGAGGAAATTTGCTCATCCTCTCTGATCTTTAGTTTCTTTATCTACATATCTTCCATTCTTCTGATTACAGGCTGTGATCCTGCGCATGCCATTCAACTTAAAAAGTAATACTTGTCTACCTACTATGTGCCAGCTACATTCAAGGCCAGTACTCCACGCTTTTTTTTCTCTTTACCCAGAAAAGAAGCCCCGGATCTTCTAACATTTGTCCAGAGTTCCAATATGTGCACAGAATTCTTTGAGGTTAGTCCTTAGTGATAGAATTTGATTGAAGTCAATAAGTATTGATTAATTGTTATCTGTGCCAAGCTTCTCTAGGCAGGATCAGTGAGGGTTTCAAAGAGGAATAAAGATGTAATTCTTGCACCTCCAAAGCCCACACTCCAGAGGAGAAGGTGGACATGAACAGTGTGGCCTAAATACAAAGAATATGGTGGCAAGTGCCCAGACAGGGGGCCTACAAATTCTAGAGGCGACAGGAGGAAGAGGGTCCCTCTGCTGGGAAGGACCTGGAAGGTGGCACAGAGCAGAGAACCTCTATGCTAAGCCTGAAAGAAAAGGGTGAGGCTTTGATAAGCAGAGAAGACAAGGGCACGGGTCCAGGAGGAGGGGTTGGCCCAAACAGTGGCACTTAGGCATGACATGACATGGGTACATGTGGAATGGTGGGAGCATGACATCTGGTTAAACAAAATCAGCAGGAGACAGTTGATATTCTTGCCTCACTATCTCCAAGTTTTAAGAGTTGTACTCAGGCCTCTTCAAATTCTGCAACTTGATTTTTTAGAAATAAATGAGGGTAGTTTAATTTTAAAATGCCTACTAAAGAATCCGAGTAAGCTTCATGCTGTAGGTAAGAGGAGACGAGGCATTCAGGAATCTCCAAAAGAGAGAAGTTGGATTCTATTATTATTATTTTTTGTTCATGGGGTTTGAACCCAGAGGTGTTATACCACTAGGCTACATTTAAGCTTGCTTTTGTAATTTTTAGTCAGGGTCCCACTAGCTCACTAAGGTTGGCCTTAACTCGTGATCCTCCTGCTTCAATCTCCAGAGGAGCTGTGACAGGAGGGCACCACTGCACCTGGCTGCTTTTGTTTCTATTGAAAACTTCCGAGTGAAAGTCCTAACGGTCCCAGCTCAGTCGAGGTGCCACCATTCCTCAGGCCAAGTGCTATGGAATGGAATGTGGGGTTCCTAAGAAGGTGGCTACTTTCTTTTGAACATTTGGTAGAAAGTTTTTGAAGCAAGGTTCTTGAAGTTTAGGAAGGAACATCTCCTTTGACAAGGATGGAATGACTTGTACCTAACTAATCCTCCCAGTGCAAACAATGTTAAAGTGAGGATAGCGTTTTCCTAGACTCCCTGGTAGACTTGTAAACATTGCAGACTTAGTCTTCAGCCAAAGATTTAAGGAGACCTCTCTGCAGCTTTGTGGAGCCCTTCCTCTGTTTGGCTCGCTCCCCGATGGTCCCAAGCTCTGTAAGTTCTGGGTAACTCACCAGCCCCCATCTCCTCTGTGTGTCTCCCCAGATCTGGCAGACTTGGTGTGCTCTGCTTGGGATCCATGCTGCGATCTTAAATGTGCCTCCAGGAAGAAAACCAGGGAAATCAGGAGGCCCAACCCATGTTCCATTTATTAATTTATTGCTTTTTAGCTCCAAATCTTCGCCTGTTCATTGCCAGGTCCATGACTGCTATCTTCTGTATTTCCTTCTTTCAAAAATCACAGTTTGGTGCTGTTTATTTTTCAATGTCTGGAAAGAGTCATTTCACATATTTTTTCCTGGTTTTATGGTTGTTTACAGTGGGAAGATTAGATGGGTAGTGGTTATTCCATCACTGTCAAAGGAGATGTTCCTTCCTAAACTTCACAAACTGTACATATATTTAGGTGGATGTCAAGTAAGAGCTTGGAATTGAAAAATCAGACTTTTGGGGGCCATTTTTTTCTCTACCCAGCCATTATAAAAATATGGCTGACCCAGAGACAGCAAAGCTGGAAGGTAATCCATCTTGGAACACCAATTATCCCTAACCCTAACCCTGCCCCAGGCTTCCCTCTGGAGAAGGCTGCTGGTGCTGTCCTAAGATATTCAGAGATGGCAGAGTGCCTAAATGGGGTCCATCAATTCAGTGCTCTTTGTCAATACCTCACTCTATTTGTCACCTGGATAAGTGAAGTCATGCTCATAGGTTGACGAACAGATGTCAAAAACAAGCAAAGTCAGGGAATAAAAAGATAACTGTGCCGGACTAAGGATGTGATATGAGACTCAACTCAAACTCTTTTTTTTTTTTTTTTAATGGAAACAAGTCTTTATTAAGTAACTTTTAATATCAGAAAAATAAAACTCTTATAATTCTCTTTACAGCAAATATATAATATCAGTGCTTTGGCCATCTTAAGTTAAAGGCCCTTTATCATAAAATATATGGTTTTAAACTTTACTCAAATTGAATTTATAATCCCTATGACTTCCCTACATATACATAACAAAAGAGTGTAGTAAAATTAGCAAATACTAAACTATATTGATAATTTATCATTCTTAGTTTGTGTTTTTTAGAAACAGTGCACGCACCTAATATATGTCGATTCCTTGGCTTATTAGTTGCAGTGTACAATGCAACAAAATACAAAATACATGCTTGGTGAACATTCATTCATATCTACAAGACAGCAGCTAGAGATTAGGTTTCAATACTGACATTTAACTATCCTACATCAAACTCTTTTTTTTTTTTTTTTTTTAAAGAGAGAGAGAGAGAGAGAGAGAGAGAGAGAGAGAGAGAATTTTAATATTTATTTCTTAGTTTTTCGGCAGACACAACATCTTTGTTTGTATGTGGTGCTGAGGATCGAACCTGGGCCGCACGCATGCCAGGCGAGCGCTCTACCGCTTGAGCCACATCCCCAGCCCCTCAAACTCTTTTTTAAAAATGCATTTGTTTTTATTTTTAAAGAGTAATGCACACACAGATATGAGTCACCAACTCTAATTCTTGAAAGGCTGTCATGTGAAAGAAAGATTGTAGCTGCTGTAAGTGAACCAAGTGATAGGAGCAGGATCAATGGTCATTCTATAGGAAAGAATCATTTGTTGAATTGAAAAAAGAACTTTCTAGTAAACAAACCTAAAAGATGGAGTGACTTCCTATCACTGAAGGGGTATAAGTTTTTGACTGCTTGCCAAACAATCACAAATTGCCACAAGTTTGGCAGCTTAGAACAATACCCTTCATTATCTCACAGCTCTGTTGGTCAGAAGTCCAGGCAGGTCTCAGAAGCCCTATTCAAGATGTTGGCTGGCCTGGGCTGTTACCTGGGGAGAACCTGCTTCTGGCTCACTCGGTTGTTGGCAGAACTCGGTTTTGCAATGCATATGGCGGAGGACCCAGGTCCTTGAAGGCTCTGAGCCAGGAGTTGTTCTGAGCTTCTGGAAGCCACCTGAAGTTCTTGACTTGTCTCTTTCATCTTCAAAACCAGCAACAGAGGGCCGAATCTTCCGTGTGTTTCCAATTTCACTGACTCCTACCATCAGCTGGAGAGAATTATTTGCTTTTAAGGGCTCATGTGATTAGACCAGATTCTGTCTACCTTTTGAAGGTAAATTGTGTCACATAACACAACACAGGAGTGACATTTCTCCACATCACTGGTTCCAGGCACTTGGGGGAATGGGATCTTGGGGATGAGTTTGGAATTCTGCCTCCCTCAGGTTGTAACATCCCAGCAGAGAACGGATGACTGTTCAGCATACAGATCTCCAAGCTTCTCAAACAGAATGGGCCCTTCCATGAGATCGACTTTAAAGTCCTTCTTAGTCCTGAAATTTTATGAGTGTTTTGTTTAAAACATGATTCAGAAAAAAATGACTGCAAACAGGGATCGATTGACTCAAAATTATAAATTTAGTTAATTGTTATTGTAACACTGGGTAATCAACTTGTGCCTCAGCAGATCTCTCTGGTTTTAGATCCTGTTCTGCACATTTTTCTTGCTTCCTCCATTTGCAAAGGCCCTTCTCTGGTCTCCCACTACGACCACGACTTCCACTCCCCACCAGGGACCCTCACCTACAGCCGCTGCACCTTTCTATGCACCAGAAAGGCTTACAGGAGCTTGTCATGGTTTGGACCTTGAATGACCTCCAGAGGCCATGTGCTGAAGGCTTGGTCACCAGCCAGTGGTATTAATGGGAGATGACAGAACCTTTGGAGAAGGGGGCCTTGTTGGTGGCAGTTGGCCATTGGGAGCATGTCCACGAATGGGGGATATCACCACCCTGGTGCATTTATCTGTTTACTTTCTAGCTGCTGTGAGGTGAGTAGCTTTCCTCCACCATGCACTCCCCGCCATGATGTTTCGTCTCACCACAGGCTTAGAAACAATGCAACCAACCAGGGACTGGAATCTCTGAAAGTGTGAACCAAAATAAATATTTCCTCCTTTCCGTTGTTTATCGCAGGTGTTTGTAACAGAAGCCGACTCCCAGAGCTGCAACTTCCATTCATTCCTCGGCATTTTTACTTTAGTCATTTCTATGTGATGAGTTCTTTTGTAGGTAATTCAGAGTTTCCATGGGACAGGGAGCCATGGTGTCTTCCTCAGGAGCTCAGTGTGTAGTGGGGGAAACAAGAGAACAGATGTAGAAGACCGAGTGCAGCGTTTTAAGTAAATTGGTTGTGGGCGTGCACAGACACAAGGCCTGAGCTTAGAGGGAAGAGATCATCCTTTGCTTTGAGTGAACTTAGGAAGGACTCTGGGGAAGAGCTGGCTTGCTTTGGATCTGGCTCTCAAAGAATGAGAAGGACTTGGGACCATGGTGGTCGGGAATGGAACTTATGGCAGAGGGGGTTGCGGGGACGAAGCTGGAGAACGGGCATGAGTCATGTCATAGGGCCGGGAAGGAGGCTGAGCACTGGAGCCTGGTGCAAGACATCAGGGAGCATTCTGCTAAGTGGGTACAATAACGAGGACATCTCCTCCCAACCAGCTTTACAGGAACAAGGCAACTCAGACATCCACAGAAAGCGGATGCACGGCATTCTAATGGCACACAGTAAACTTTAACAACAAGCCATAAACTGAAATTATTCCTGGGGAAGAAAGAACACCTCGCTTCATTCTGTTTGCTCATTTCCTTCACCTTTGATTCTCCTTGTTCCTGGGCTGTGGCTTGAAGGTTCTTTTCTGTGTGTGTCAATGAAGCTTGTGTGATGCTGTGAAAGCCCTGGATATACTTAAAATTCTGTGTTTTTTACCTTCAGCTGCTTTACCTATGTCTCTCAAAAGCCTATTTTGAATCAGATGCAATGTACATATTCAAGGCCAGTTTTAAAATTCACTTTAAAAATAAAATCAGATCAATTTTACTTAAGTATTCCATGTTGTCATCCTCTGACTGCAGAGGCTTATTTTATACAAGGATTTTATGAACCATAACTCAAACGCAGTCTCACAGGGTTCAGGGTTGGTGACTCAGAATATGCCATCCCTGGGGACAGCCACCAGCTTAGGTGACAGCTATTGTGGCCTTTGCTTAGGCTTCTCATCAAAATTGGCTCCTGGAAATGTAGCCCTCCTGCCAGCCAGCCCCGGCCTCCTGTCTGTCTTAGAGGGTTCCTTCCAGATGGTGCGTCTGAGGGCCAACATTGCCCTCCGAGTCACCGAGACCTGTATTTTCATCTGGTTCCACAGCCTAGTAGCTGTGTGATCTCAGGAAATCACCTCACTTCCTTTAGTCTGTGAGGATAAATCAGATCTCCATATCAGATGCTCAACACCATTCGGGTTCATGTCATTGTAGGGCACATTAATTTTAATTTTCAAAAGCTATTTTTCATCTGGCTTCTTTAACAGATGGTACCGTTTGGCAAAGACTGATTGCCCTGTAGTCTGGGTGGATCTCTGCATTCAGCATGTTGAGAACCAGAGTGGGAAACGGACGTGCTTCCTCACGTACGTCATCACAGGCATCATCCTGAGCTCTGGAGATGAGCATGTCTAGTTGCTGGAGATGCAGGAGCTGTAGGAGCTGTAGGGGGGACGGGGCGGGGGGCCCTTGGCTCATCACAGGGAGATCTTATTCAGTAGCGTCTTGGCATTTGAGGATTTAGATGCATGGTTTTGACGATTCACGACACAGGAAATTCCAGGACCTGTCTGTCTGTTGTCATTTATGGTCTACCTGGGATGCAGAATGAGTTTCCTGAAGCCACCTTGGCTGACTGCTGGGCCCCACGTCTCACTCCTTTCGCCTGGTCCTCGGCCACCTTCCTCTGGCCCAGTTCATCTTTCCATTTCTACTTGGAATGCTTCTGGAGTGTTAGATTCCTCAAGCAGACACCCAAGTACCTGAAATCCAGACAGAACGTCTGCTCTGGCCTACCTGCAGTCTGCCCGTTCCCTACCTCTTTCTTGGTGTTTTGACCCAGGACTATCTTCAGGGAGACCCTAACTTCTGTCTTCACAAGTGGGGCTATACTGTTAACTTAGAAGTGTTTTTTTTTTTTTTTCCAATAGTGGCAAGTTTGTTATTTTTCTTCTGACCCTGTGTCTCTGGTCACTCATCTTTGAATCCTGCACCGGTGCATCCTGCCCCCACAGTGTCAGTTCTCAACAAAGCATCTTTCCCAAGTTGCCCTTAAAGACATACTGCATGCAAAAGCTTTGTTGTCAATTTAGATATTTTAATGGTTGTGATGGATGAGTGATTTTAAGTTATAATCCCCCTCCCCAAAAAGTGAAATAATCCATAGGACTTTTTTTGTTTCTACAAAACCCTTCTCAGACAGGCTGTTCTAAGGAGAAAGTGGAGGGTGGGACTCCTTTTGCCATTAAAGCTGGTCTTGAGCCTGGCTCCTCTTTTATTAATGAAGGTTTAGCATTAGCTTTGCCCAACCTGATCAAAGGCATCTGCAGAGCAGGGGAGCTCTCAGGTTCCTTCATTCTCAGGAAGCAGGGGGCAGTTAAAAATTCAAATGTGGGGCAAGAGATTGATTGTCCTATGATGATGCGGTGTTCAGTTTGTGGAAGGGTTACCAGGTGCTTGTCATTGTGTCAAATGCTTTTATGGATTTTTCTCCATGCTCACAAAGATGTGAGATGCTCCATTATTCACGTTTGACAATGAGCACAGCTGACCTCCCTTGTCCAGGGATAGAGTCCTGTGCAGATTCCGGTAGCCCAGCTTGAGCGGAGACTCCTAAACATGATGCCGTGTGGTGTTTCACATGCAAACGAGGTTCATACTCTACATGTAGAAATTAGTAAAGATCCATATAGATCATTTAAAATTTTTAATTATATTTTGCCTCCATTTGTTAGCAAAAATATATGTGACAGAGAATATTTCCTAAACTTCCCCAGCAATAAGGCTCACCGTGGATGCATATTAAATGGGAAGACTATCACGTCTTCCCCAGACAGAGTCTGATTCAGGCGGGACCTGAATTACTGATTTTCCTAAAAGGCTCATTTTGAGTGGTCACTTCAGATGATTTTTATCTTTGGGAAACTTTCAGAAATCCTACTAATGAAAGCCCCTGGTTCCTGCAGGTGGAGTCCTTCTGATGGCGTTATAGTCTCAACAGCTGCTGCTGCTTCCCCAAGCTTTACTTTACCGCCAATCCCATCTCTATATCGCTTCGATTTGTACCAAAAATTTTTTTTGTGGTGCTGGGGATTGAACTCAGGGCCTTGTGCAAGCAAGGCAAGCATTCTATCAACTGAGCTTTATCTTCCCAGGCTGAATTCATTTTTGTATATGGTACAGTAGGTGTAAATTGAACTTTATTTATTTATTTATTTTTGCTGTGAATATCCAATTTTTTTCCAGCCTCATTTGCTGATAAGACTGTCCTTTCTACACGGAACTTTTTAAGCAGCTTTATTGTTTATGTAATTTACATACCACACAATTCACCCATTTAAAGTATGTGATCAGTTGTTTCATTATAGAAACATAATTGTGCAGATATCACCACCACTGATTTTACAACACTTTTATTACTCCAAAAAGAAACCCCATGTCTGTTAAGCAATTGCCCAAGACTTCCCAGGCCCTCTGCCCTAGGCAACTACTCACCTGCTTTCTATATAGAGTTGCCAGTTCTGGACAATTCATATAAATAGATTCACACAAAGCCAATCTTTGTTGTTTGGTTCATTTCACTCAGCATCATGTTTACAAGGTTCATTCACATTGTACCATTCTTCTTTATGGCCAAATAATACTTTTTGTGGATATACCATATTTTGTGTATCTGCTGGTCAGTTGATGGACATTTGAGTTATTTCTCCATTTTGGGTTATTGTGAATAATACTGCTAAAGAACTTTTTTGTACAAGTTTTTGTGTAGGCGTATGTTTTTTGTTTTTCCTGGATATATACCTACGACTAGAATTGCTGAGCCATATGTAACTCTATGTTTAAGCAATTTGAGGAACTGCTGAACTGCTTTCCAAAGCAGTTTCTCCATTTTACATTTCCGCTAGCAATGCATGAGGTTCTGATTTCTCTTCATCCTTGCTAAGACTTGTTATTGTCTTTTTTTTTTTATTATTATAGTCATCATGGAGGGTGTGAAGTGGATCTCTTTGTGGTTTTGATTTGCATTTCTTAATGACTCAAGATGTTGCATATCTTTTCATGTACTTATTTGTCATTTGTGTAACTTTCAATGAATGACTCTTCAGATCTTTTGCCATTTTAAAATGGGATCTTTGTCTTTTTATTATTGAGTTGTAAGAGTTCTTATTCTTTTCCTAGGGTCACCCCACATAAGTGGACTGGACCTCCTCACCCAAAACTTGGTTTTGATTTCAGTACTGATAATACCAGGTGCTGGGTTTGAATGTGTCTCCTCAAAGCTCAGGTGTTGGAAACTTAATCTTAATCTTAATCTTAAATCTTCAAATTCACATGTTAATGGTATTTGGAGGTGAGCCCTGTGGGAGGTAATTAGCATCGGATGAGGCCATGAGGGTGGGGCCCCAATGATGGCATTAGTGTCTTTATGAGAAGAAGGAGACCTGAGCTAGCACTTGCTCTGTCTTGCGACATCATGCCCTCTGCCAAGTCGTGATGCGGCACTGAGGCCCCCACCAGACACCAGACACTGGGCAGATGGCAGTGCCATGGACTTTCCAGCCTCCAGAACTGTAAGCCAAATCCCTTTCTTCTTTCTTCTTCTTTTTTTGGTGCTAGGGATCAAATCCAGGACCTTGCACATGCTAGGCTAAACCTCTATTTTTACAGATTACCCAGTCTCAGGTATTTTGTTTTAGCAACAGAAAATGAACAAAGATACCACACCTAACCAACAGGGTCTGAAAAGCTTTGTCATTCACTTCATTAAGGTTTTAGGGGAGAGCAGAGAGACCTTCCAGGCAAGTCCAAAAATGGCTTGAGCGATCAGGGAAAGCAGATGGGCTGACTTCCACTGTGGTTTGGGGTGAAGCTTGGGTTTCCACTTTGTTCTCAGGCCCTGGTCATTGGAACTCTTTCTAGTGACCAGGAGGAGCACATGGGCTTTCTCACTGGTTTTCCCAGAGGTGGGGAAGGAGCGGTGGGGATCAAGAGCTGCTGAGGTCAAGCATCAAAACTGGCATAACTCTTTGTACTATGAGGATGTAACTCCTTCATCAGACATGTTATTTGTAAGTATTTTTCCCCATTCTGTGGATTATCTCTTCTCTTTCTTGATTGTATTTTTTGCACACAAAAGTCTTAATTTGGTGAAGGCCAATTTGTCCTCTTTTGTCATGTGTGCTTTTGATGTTGTATCTTAGAGCTCATTCTCAAACCCAAGGAAACAGAGATTTATTCCTGTGCTTGATGTCTTCTGAGAGATGTATAGTTTTAGCTTTTAGTATATTCCCCATTTTAAGTTAATTTGTGCATGTGAGTATTCTTCACTGAGATGATTTTATACCTTTGTCAAAAATTGGTTCCCATTTGCATTCTTCTTGGATTTTCTTTTCTGCTTCCTTGACCTTTGCCTACCTTTATGAGAGTATCACTCTGTTCTGGTTACTATAGTTTTTTAAAAAAGTCTTGAAATCAAGTAGTGTCATTCCTGTACATTTGTTATCTTTCAAAGTTGGTCTGTTCATGTCCTTAGCATTTCCATGTGAATTTTGAAACTGGTTTGTCAATTTCTAGGAAAAAAAAAATTCCTTCTGTAGTTTGACTGCAATTGCATTTCAGTTTGGGGGAGAACTGACACCTCAGCAATCTTCAGTATTGCAACCCAAATGCACAACATATATCTTCATTTATTTACATCTTCTTTACTTTTACCTCAGCTATGTTTTGTAGTTTTTGTTGTAAAGGTCTTATCCAATTTTGACAGAGTGATCGTTAAGTAGTTATACATTTGTGTCATTTAGATTGCATATTTTGCTTTGATTTATACTTTTTCATTGCTAGTACATAAAAATACGATTGACATTTGTTTATTGATCTCACAACCCCCAACTTTGCTAAGGTCATTTAGTTCTGGTAGCTTTGTTGTGGATCCCACCAGATTTTCTATATAGATGATCACGTTACCTGTGAGCAAAGGACGTTTCCTTCTTTCTTTGCAACAGAGATGGTGTCATTTATTTTTCTTAATATATGCCTACTAGGACTCTGAACATGATGTTGGATAGAAGTGGGGAGAGTGGACTCTGTGTCTTGCTCAGCTTTTCATCTTTATGGATGATATTAGTTGTAGGTTTTTGCAGATGAGGCTCATGACACTCCTTTCTACTTTCACTTTGATGGAAGATTGATCAATCATAGAGATGATCATACTGTTTATGTTTATTTTTGAGCGCACTAATAAAATGAGATATATTCACTGATTTTCAAAGGTTGGCTTAAATGTGCATTCATGGCATAAACCCTCTTGGTCCTTGTATTAGTAGTTTCTTAGGGCTGCTGTAACCAAGTGCCACAAACTGATGCCTTGAAAATTCAGTACTGTGTCCTCACAGTACTGGAGGCTGACAATCTAAAATCAAAGTGCCCGGGACCAGGCTGTCCCTGCAGGCTCTGGGGGGTATCCTTCCTTCTCTCTTCCCAGCTTCCTGTGGCTCCCAAAAAGCCTTGGCATTCCTTGGCTTATTGATGCAGTACCCCATCTCTGCCTCCATTATCATAGGATGTTTTCCTTTTATGTCTCCCTGTTAAAATTTCTATTTTCTTATGAGGACACCAAGCTCATCCAAATTCATTATGACCTCATCTCAACTTGGTTATATCTACAAAGATCCTATTTCTAAGTAGAGTCATGCATACAGTTATTAAGGATTAAGCATATCTTGTCGGGAGACACAATTTTACCATCTATAGTCAGAATGTATTATTTAAAAAAAATACATTGTTGGAAATCAATTTGTTAAAATTTTGCATTTGTGATTGTGAAGGAGATTGTTCATAGTTTTATTTTTTTTTAAATATCATCTTTCTTTGGTTTTGCTCTCAGGACAATATTAGCACAGTAGACTTAGTTGTGAAAGACACTTTGCTGGAATCAGTTTTGGTGAATTAGTAACATTTCTTCCTTAAATGTTTGACAGGATTCTCCAGTGAAGCCATTTGGCTGTGAATTTTCCTTTTTGAAAAGTTTTTAACTACAGATTCACATGCTTTGGTAGATACTGTGCTCTGAAGTGTATCTCTCTCTTCCTGAGTGGACTTTGGTGGTACATCTTTCTCAAGGACTTTTCCAATTTCATCTCAATGGTTGAATGTTTTGGCATAAAATTGTCTTAATATTCTTCTGTTATTCTTTTAATTCCTGTAGAATCTATAATCATTCTTGGTATTGATAATATAAGAGCCCTCTGCTTTTTTTTTTTAACTGACTTGCCTGGGTAAGGATATCAATTTTATTTATATTCTCAAGGTACAATCTTTGTTTATTGTTTTTCTGCTATTTATCAAATTCTATTGTGATCATAATTATTTTCTTTTTTATATATTATTTATTTTTCATTTGCCCATCATTTTTATGTTTCTTAAGATTAAATCTGATATGATGGATTAGATCTTGTATTCTTTTTTTCCCCCCAGTTCTTAGGATTAAACCTGGGGAAGCTCTACCACTGAGCTACACCCCAGCTCTTTTTATTTTTATTTTGGAACAGGTTCTCACCAAGTGACTGAAGCTGGCCTTGAAGTTGTGATCCTCCTGCCTCAGCTTCCTAAGTAGTTGAAATTAGAGGCATGCACTACTGCAGTTTGTGAGATTGTATTCTTTTCTAACTGTTGTGGTTTAGTGCTGTAAAATATCCAAGTGCTGTTTTATTAGTGTACTGTCCACTTTTATATATTTGGTTTCCATTTTCATTTAATTTTAAATACTTTTTGACTTCCCTTTTGACTTATTATTTGATGTATATTTAGAAATATAATTTAATTTTCTAGATATTTGGGAATTTTGAAAAACATCTTTCAGTTATTGATTTCTATTTTAGTTCTATGGATGGAGAGCATCCTTTGTATGACTCAAATTCTCTTAAGTTTACCGAGTGTTTTATGCATTTGAATATGATCTGTCTTGGTCAATGCCTCAACACTTGACTGGTGTTGGATGGCATGTTCCATGAATGTCAATTGGATCAAGGTGTTTGGTGTTAATATTCAAGCCATTCATGTCCTTTCTGTATATTATATCCTTTTCTGTTTATTATTATCAACTGCTAATCGAAAACTGTTAATATAGCTATGGATTTTTGTTTTTCTTATAAGTTTATCAGTTTTTCCTTCACGTGTTTTGATTCTGCTTTTAACGATATAAATGTTTAGGATTGCCGTTTTTTCAATGAATCCATCTTTTTTTTTTTTCTGTTTGGGTTGGATGTAGATACTTTATGCTCTTATGGTTTCTTCTGTAGTGTTTAATCTACCATTCATCTCATCCAGTGTATCTTTCTATTTTTTAGCTCAAACATAATTTTCATTTCTAGAAGTTTGATTTGCATCTTATTGATGCTGTCTTTATGTCTATTAACTTTCTGAATGTAGGGGGTCCAATTTTAATAATAATTTTTTAATGTACTTGTCTGTTGATTCTTACACCTGTGTCAGTTATGTACAGTTTCACTTCACTGGCTTGTCTGATGGGTGCTGTACACCTGTTTCTTTACTTGGTGACTTTTGATTGAGCGCCAGGCATTGTGAATTTTACCATATTTGGTGTTGAGTATTGTCCATAAATATGTTTGATTTTTGCTTTTGGAATCAGCTAAGTTGCTTGAAACCAGTTTAATTCCTTTTTGGTCTTGTTTTTAGAATTTGTTTGCTAGGACAGAGCAGTGTTTGTTCCAGGCTAATTTGTCCCCACTCCTGAGACAAGACCCTTCTGAGGCTCTACCTTCATTCTATGAATGATGAGGTGTCCCAGTCTGGCAGGGGAAGCAGGTTGGCAGGACTCATGGGATCAGCACATTGTCATTCTTATGACTAGGATTTATTATAGGGAAGCACACAAAGCAAAATCAGCAAGGGGAAAGTGCACGTGGTGAAGTCCAGTGGAAACAGGGCTTAAGCCTCAAGAGTCCTGTCTCAGCAGTTACACAGGATCTCCTTAATTCCATCAGGAAGGCGATGTGACAAGACATGTGAAATGTCAATTATCAGGAAAGATCCTTAGATCTTTACTTGGGTTTTACTTGGGGGCTGGGCACGTTGGCATCCTCTGCCTGCCTAGAACACACCAAAATTCCAGGCTCCCAGAAGGAAAGCAGGTGTTCAGCATAGATCATCCTTTAAGCTCTCCTTCATTTTTGTTGAAAGAAACGAATTTGAAACCACCTGACTTGAAAAAGTGCAGATATACCCCCACGTTTTGACTTATGCTTTTTCCAATTTACAATAGTGCAAAGGTCACATGCATTCAGTAGAAACCATACTTCAAATTTTGAATTTTGATCTTTATGGGTGATTATCAAGCAATAAGAGACTCTTGTGATGCTGGATACTGGCAGTAAGCTGCAGTTGATCTGTCCTGTGGTCACGAGCCACCAGGTCACTGCTGGTCAGTGTGTTCTGTTGCTATGACATTTGGTAGGTTAGGAGAATTAAATATATTTTTGACTTTTATATTTTCAACTTATGATGGAGTTTTAGGGTCATAACCTTGTGGTATTTGAGAAGCATCTGTTGCTTACCACAAGAGTTGGCAGATATTTTTCTGCAGAGGCCCAGGTATTATAAACTTTGTGTGCCAGAGAGTCTCTGCCTAACCACTCAACCCTGCTGCAGAAACGAGAAAGGGCTGGACGGCATGTGGTCGCTGTGCTGTGATCACATTCCCATGGGACTTGTTCAAAAGAACAGGTAGAAGTTTGTGTTCAGCCTGTGGATTCCAGCAGGCTGACTCCCGGGGCACACAATGATTAGGACAGTCTCCCTTTGCAACAGCAATACCCATTCATCACAAACCTCCTATCTAAGAATCCTGACTAAGAATCCTAGTCAGATGACCCGGTCCCCTGTTTTCACTCTAAGGATGATCATTCACTGTATTCTGAATGGTTTGTTTTCTCCCTGGGGACTTTAGCACCCTGAGCAATGCATACTTTGAAGTTTGGGAAGGAGTGGGAGATATTGTTCTTTGGCACAATGTGAAAAGGGCAGTTGTGAAAAGGGAAAGGAGAAAACAGCCCACACCCTGTGACCCCGTGGCCTCACTAGGTCAAGCCAAGGGCACACGGGGACGGTGAGGGATCTGGATGGATGCCCCTAAGTGTGTGGAGTCCTTGTGCCCATTTAAAATTCTTCCAGTGACTCCTGGGTTGCTTTGTTTGGATCTCTGTGGAATTAGATGACTTCTTTTCTCCTTCCCAGCGATTTAACCGATGACAGCTCATGTGTGTAACGGTCCCTCCGAAGCATCTCTTGCAGGTGATTATTTTTGCTGTTGAATGAATGTTGTCATCTCATCCCCCATGTCCCAAACAGATGTGTATGTACATATGCCACTGCCTCCTTTCACCCTCATCCAACCCCCAGAGGAAGTTCAGGGTGGGCACTTGCTTCAGTGGAAATATGCATTATCACACTGACGATTTTGAGAAAATCTAGTAAAGTTTTGAGAAGATGGAGGAAATCACAGGGAAGGGTTTTATCATACAAACTTTGGCCCCTTAGCCTTCCTGCGCCTGTTGCCTCAATTGCAAACCAAGAATCCAAATAACGCCTGTATCAGAGGTTGTTGTAAGAATGAGATCTCACTTTCATTATTAGCTAGGTTCTCCTCTTTCTCCTTCACACTCCCATTTCCTCCAGATTGCTCTTCTGGAAGCTGGGACTCTTCATTCTCCTCTTCAACAGTCTTTTATGGGAACTAGAGGTCAGCCTGCAGGAACTCAGCCCCACCAGAGAAACCCACTCCCTCAGGGGAGGTCGGGGCTGCCGTTGGGGTGATTGTCCTGGCTGCACCTGGCTGCACCTGGCTGCCCTGCGTGCCGGAGGCCTCCTCCTGCGGGTCTCTGAGGCCGGTTCTTTACACCTCCTCCTGTAAGGATGACCTGCTGGCTCCGGGAGGTTCCTCTGGACGGTAACTTCCTTATTCTCAAACACAACTGCATAACCTGGAAAATGATGCTTTTGGAGGTGAATTGGAGGGCCAGATTCTGTACAGTGCAAAGTTGAACTCCTCTTAGGTTCCACAGAACCCAGGACTGATGTTTGGCACAAAGACAGTTTGGTGTACGTTTACTCAATGAAACAAGTCAGCACTTAGATCTCCTTGTCTTCTTTCTGAAAGTGGGTAGAAGAGTACAGAGTCCTCTCACGATGGGACTCCTGAGTGTTTTTTATTGGATGTGAAAGGCAAGACAGTGGAGTGGTAGAGGCATGTGCTCTCTTGCCAGAGCGTCTTAGTTTTAAATCAGACTTCTGCTGAAACTCAGCCTTTCTCATCTTCAGGGTGGGGATGATCACAATGCCTGTCTCACCGGGCTGTCGTGAGACTCCAGTGAGTTCATGCACAGTGTCTAGCCCTGGGCCTGGTGCACGTGCAATCCTTAATTGTAGATGTTACTATTTTTCCAATGAATATTTCTGGATTGAGTGACACTGTGTCACACAAAGGGGGCTGGGTGCTGGGGAACATGGGGATGGATACACAGTCCCAGGCCACCAGGCATTCAGGGCCTTCTGTGGGAAGCTGAAGGGACACAATGAGGAGCTCTGTATCCAGGCTGTGCCATAGCCATGTGCAGAGCTCTGGGAGGGCAAAGGAGGGAGTTCTCACTCATTCAGATGTGAAGAGTCTCTGGAATTAACAAAGCAATTGAATTTCCCTCTCGTGCATTTACAGAAATGTGCCACTTGGCAGAGGATGGTCTACAGATTGTATCTATTTTTTTAAAAGTATAATTTAGTCCTAGTGAGTAGAATAAGCTACAAGAAGCATCATTTCCAAAACTCTGACCTTGGAGCTGTCAATAAGGTAAAATTTTCAGGGCTATCAAGGAAAGAGCAGAGAATCAAATGCAAAAAGCAGTTTATAGAACATTTTTTTTTTCCTAAGGGAAATGGTAGAATTTCCAGTGTGAACAAATGAATCTTTTGGTAAAAATCGAAGGTAACAGAAATATTAACTGCCTGGGGGAGCAGGAGAAGGCGTCTCAGGGAAGATTGTATTTGAACTAGATATTGATTGCATTTGAACTGGGTTTGAAGGATGAGTTGGAACATGTCCGATGGGAAAGGACCCTTCAGGAAAAGGAGCAGGCACATACAAAGTCCTGGGATCGTGGAAGATCCAGATTATTGGGGGAATTTTGGATAGTTTGACTTGGCTGCAGGATAGAGATTGTGACAGTCAGAGGTTAGCAGTGTTTGGAAATTGGAGGATGAAGGACAGGTCATGAAGGGTCTTGCCTGTGTTCTTAAGAAGCCTTAAGTGTAATCTAGAGATGATGGGAAGGGTCAGAAGAAAGGGAGGGCTGCAACACAACCGCAGCCGGAAAGATGGCTCGGCTCGATGAGGATGGCAACGCACCATGAGGCAGTGGCAGTGGTCGAGTGAGGGAGAAGGTGGGATACTGGGGAGATTGCTGGGCCTCGTGCCACCGGCGCATCAGTAGGATGATTGCTTGCTGCTTTAGGACGGTGTGCATTGGCCCAGCACATCTCAGACACCAGGTGCATTGTAGGCTTCACCTGCTCCTGCAGAGCTCAGTCAGGGCAGGTAGAATTCACCTCGTCCTGCAGATGCAGAAGCAGTTTCATTGGGTGAAGTGGCTTCTTCACAGAGCCACTGGAGCTGCTGGGGCAAGAAAAAAAGAAACAGCTGTCTGGGGACCCATCCTGGGACTGCCACCCGTCCACAGGGACTCTTCACAATCTTTCCTTCTTCTTCCTGAAAGACCTAAATGCAGACTGCCCAATCCTCTGCACCCTGTGTCCCCAGCCGTCCTTCCTGGTCCCTTTATTTGCCTTTGGATTGCTAGAGCTCTAGGACTTCTGCTTTGTGATAGTAGACCCCCTGCATATATGGACCCATCTGGACCCCACTGCTGTTTGAAGGGATTCCATCTTTACCTTCAGGACAAGGCCAGCAGCCTGTGGAATAACTTTAATAACTTTTCCAAGCTACTGTCTGTCATTGGCCTTTCTTTCCACAATTTTCTACTTTCTGAAAAGCAAGGCCCTGAAAACTATTGTATTAATAACCACCTCTAAGAATAATTAAAGGAGGTGAATTCATAAGAGATACCCACGTCCGGTTGCTCCTAAAGGAGTCTTTCCTCCTCCGGTTCCCACCTCTTGCACTTCATTCCACTAATATAACTCCCAGGAACCAGTGAGGAATTTGCTCCCCCATTCTGCTGCCCCCGGCTCCTTCCCTCCTGGTGTGTGCTGCTCATCTGGTCCCGGTCCACTCCTTGACTGTGAACGGATCAGCTCTTACTCCCCTTAGCATTTCTTCTCAGAGTTCTGCAGATTTAGTCGTCAAGCACCAAAAGAAAAGTTAGAGACCCTAAAGTCCGGCCCTGTGCAGATGGGAAAGGCAGATTCTGCGCATGCAGGTGGCTCTCCAGGGACACCTGGCTGTGGGAGAGGCCAGAACCTGCTCTCCTGGTCTGGATATTCCTACTGCTTTGCTCTGTGGTTTGTCCCTGCAAATAAAATATGAATTTCAATAAAATATGACTCTAGGGCCATCACCAGAACTGGAAGGTACGATTTCTGACTTCACAGTGTGGCTGAGTGACAAGTTTAAAATACGTATTAAGGGCTGGAGCTGGGGCTCAGTGGCAGAGCACTTGCCTAACATGTGTGGGGCACTGGGTTTGATCCTCAGCACCACATAAACATAATAAAGGCATTCTGTCCATCTAAAACTACAGAATTTTTTTTAAAAGTCAATACTTTAAAAAACAATAAATACATGTTAAGGTGAAAGCCAAGGCAAACTTAATAAATGTAGGAAACTGATGGAGGACCTGAGGCTAGATACAGCTGTGAAGTGTAGAAAATTCTAGAACCAACTTGACCCATGGTCACTGGCATGCTGGTTGGAAGCTGCCTGGCCAGCTCCTGTGTCTATTGTTGCTCAGAATTAAAGGGATATCTGCCCTTAGGGACCCCCAGAGATTTCATCCAGGGTCTCTGCTCTTGGATTGACTCAGTTTCTTATTGCACTAGTTTCCTTGGGCTACTGCAACAAAGTACCACTGACTGGCTGGGTGGCTTAAACAACAGAAATATACTGGCTCACAGTTCTGGATGCTGGAAGTCTGAGATGAGATGTTGGCAAGGTTGGTCCTGTCTGCAGAAGGATCTGCTCAGGTCCCTCTCCTTGGCTTCTAGATGGCTGTTTCTCCCGGAGTCTTCACATCATCTTTCCTCCATGAGTAGCTCTGGATCCAAGTTTCCCCTTTTTATAAGGACATTATTCATATTGGATTAGGACCCATTGTAATGACCTCACTTTAACTTGATTACCTTTATAAAGACCCTCTCTTTAAGTCAGGTCATGTTCTGGAGTGCAGGGAATTAGGACTTTGACATATGAAATTTGGGTGGACATGGTTGAATTGAAACTCCTATTAAGACTTTGTTTCTTACCAAGGGCCTAAAGGACATTTCTGGGGAGAGAAGTGCCCCTGAGATGCCACTGCAGACTAGTGGCTCAGCATCCTCAGTAGCTATTTTCACAGTGATTATGGACTCATGAGATAATTTCTGCCTTTATGTCAATCAACACAGGAGTTGGCCGGGTTGGGCCTGACTGAGGAAGGATCTGTTCAAGTCCCCCTCCTTGGCTTCTAGATGCTGTTTCTCCTGGAGTCTTTACATTGTCTTTCCTCCATGAGTAGCTCTGGATCCAAAGCACCTTTGTATCCCATTTTTAATTCCTTCTGACAATCTCGGGAAGGAAGCAAAGTAGGAATTAATGGTCCCAATTTACTGGTGGAGGCTCTGCGATTCAGGGAGGTAAAGTATCCTACCCTGATGTTTGACCCCTGACCCCAGGTACCTGTTCAGCCATCTGTGGTGCAGTGTCCCCTCCTATGGTTTCATCTTTATGGCACCTGACTTCTCCACCCCTCTGGGACTTAATTTTAGGCTGGCCTAAAGCCCGGCTGTACCAGAAGATGGAGCCCCTGGGAAACTGTCTCAACAGTGGGCAGAGATGCCTGCAGCTTCTGTGCACCAGGCAGGCAGGTGGGACAGCTGGGAGGTGGCCAAGGCACACCTCTACCTGTCACTCCATGGAACCAAGGGGATCTGACCCTGATCAGGCAGCCCCATCATTGCAGAAATCCTGGTTCCGACCTGGAAGCCGGAGGGGGAGTTTGCCCCTGTGGTTGGAGACTACTGTTGCGGTGCTGCCTTCTTCTTTCTCATCTCCCTTACTTAAAGCAATGATGTGGTCCCTTGCCTTTGATGACCCCATCTTGGAACCCCTGCTCTCCTGCTCTCCCTTCCCTGGTCGAATGCAACCTGCTGAGGCCCGGATGTGCTCCCTGACTTGGTGCCTGCTCTCTGCAGCTTCATATCCTTGCTGCAGCCCTCTCAGTTCTATGCTGTAAGTGTGGTCTGTCCTCTGCTCCAGCGTCACCTCCCAGCTCGGGCCCCGCTAGCCAGGGCCAGTCACGGCCTGCAATGCTTTTTCTTGCTTCCAAGGGTTTGTTTGTGCCCCGTCTTCTGTCCAGAACACCCACATTTCTGGCAGCCTCCCTCCCCATTTGCCCCAGTTTTCCCGCCGACTGTTGCCTCTCTGTCATGAGGCAGCTCAAGCATCCGTGGTGTCTGGGTGCTGGGCTGACACCCTGCAGATGAGGTGAGCTGCTCCTCCTCGGTGCACCCGTCTCACACTGCAATCGCCTGTTTACTTGACCCCCACCCTCCCAGAGTGGGGATTCATTGCTGCACATCACAGCCTGGCATACAGCAGGAACTCTGTGGACATTACTGGAATCAGTGAAATCTCTGGCAGGCTCTCTGCTGGGTGCCCAGTATTTCTGACCTTGAAAATGCTCACACCTGAGATTATCCTAAAACACAATTGACCTGCTTAAAAGCATACATTACTGGCATCAGTGAGAGCAGTGTGGTATGAAAAACATTCCTAGAAAAGTCTTTTCTTCTATGGACCCAGAGCACTTTATACAGCTTCTGTCACCGATCTTTTCTGGTTTCTCCTCTTTCTCCAGCCAATCCCTGAATTATCCCTGGGTCTTTCTTCCCTTGCACAGGGCCTGGAACCTAGAAGGTGCTAAACAAATGTTGCATGGTTACATTTCCAAAGAACCAAGGGGAAAGGGAAAAATCCACCTTTCTTTTATTCCTATCTATGTTGTAAAGAAACAGAAACAAGGAAGATGGAAAGTCTCCTCACATCGTATCTACGGTATAAGTGCAGGGGCTGGGATTGCCACTTGCAGGGCTTTTTGTGAAGGAATTCGGTGGCTTTGCTAAGTGCTTCTGTGCTGGGTTGCCAGGTTCCTTGACCACAGCTGAACATGGGAGGACATTCTGGGCTGAGCTCAGGGCGGGTGGCCTTGGAGAGGCAGAGGGTGCAGAGAGAAAGGGCTCCACCTCTTGGAGTTAAGAAACACCAGAGAGTAAAAAGTTTTCTCTGGTATTTTACCCCCCTCCGACCCCAAGGATATGGAGATCATTTTCTCCCAGTTGAATTCTATGGAATATGTAAAGATCAAGGAAGAAAGCAGGATCATAGAAAAAGAGCAAGGGTTCTGTTTTCAGATTGTTTGAGCTCAAAAACAGCCCTGGGAGGAGTGAAACTCACATGGGACTTTCCACCTGCTCCAGGATCAATGACCTCATGACTTGACTTGATACTGCATGGGATGGCTCTGAGGTTGAGATGTGATCAACAATGTCAAGCACTGACCATAGTGTAGCACAGAGGAAGTGTCCAGTGAAAGGGAGCTTTCTTCCTGCGGCACATTATAGCTCAGAAACAGAAGAAATATTAAGCAGGGGGAAAATGTGAATCCACAGGTGAGTGAGCTGGGTAGGCTGAAAGGTCAAGTGACTTGGCTGATGTAAGCTGTTGAGGACCAACATTGGATCCTCCAGCTGATGCCAAGCTCAGGTCGGCTTTCCATGTGTGACTCAGACCCAGAAAACAATCTACTGAGCTTCCCAAAGAGTGTGCAGCAGATGAACTGCTCCAACTATGGAGTTCGTTAGGTTGGGATGGCGGGAGGCTAGGGATAATGAACCAGGACTCCCACTGCACAGTGCCGGGGCTCTGGCTTAAAGCAGGAGGAGGAGGCAGAGCATGTGATAGTCACTCCCTTCCCCACGGGATAGCTCGGCCCTGCTCTAAGGCCAAACAGGAAGGTTTTCTTCTCTTCTATCTACCTCCTATCCCCTCTTCCTATACTAAGTAAACTAGAGGGAAAAACTCAAACTCACTGATGGATACAGAATGGTTTGATTCTAAGTCTGAAATGGAATTGAAGTGGGATGTTGGCGCTGCAGAGTATAGAGGAAGCACTCCTTTTAGCTCATGTTGAGAATTGGTGGAGGACGGGTCCTTTCTGTTATAGAGACCACTACTCAAAGATAAATGACCTTTCCCCAGGCCCACAGGGACCTTGGGCAGGAGGAGAGAGGAGCTGCTGCTTTAAGCACAGAGACAAACATCTCAAATTCCGGCTCAGTGGTAGAGCACTCGCCTGGCACGTGCAAGGCCCTGGGTTCGATCCTCAGCACCACATAAAAATAAACAAAATAAAGATATTGTGTCCAACTACAACTAAATTAAAAAAAAAAATTCCCCATGCCTAATAAAGCTAATGACTGCCAGAGGCCTTGCGTTCCAGAACCGTGCTTGGATATTCACCAGGACAGCCATTAAAGGAGAAAGATATATTTCTCTTACCTTTTTTTTTTTTCATGTGGGAAACTCAAATCAAACGTCACCTTTCTGGATAGATCTTCTGTGATCCTGCGCCCTTACCCTGCACCCTAGCTCGGTGCAACTTTGCCGTGTTCCAACAGCACTCTGCTCTTCCTCGCCTCACGGAGACCCCGTCATGCTGTCTTGCGGTCACCTGTTAACCTGCCATCACCCCAGCTCGAGGGTTCACTCTCTCTTTTTTTTATTTTATTTTATTTTATTTATTTTTTATTAGTTGTTCAAAACATTACAAAGCTCTTGACATATCATATTTCATGCATTAGATTCAAGTTGGTTATGAACTCCCAATTTTACCCCAAATACAGATTGCAGAATCACATCGGTTACACATCCACATTTTTACATAATGCCCTATTAGTAACTGTTGTATTCTGCTACCTTTCCTATCCTCAACTATCCCCCCTCCCCTCCCCTCCCATCTTCTCTCTCTACCCCATCTACTGTAATTCATTTCTCTCCTTGTTTATTTTCCCATTCCCCTCATGACCTCTTATATGTAATTTTTGTATCAACAATGAGGGTCTCCCTCCATTACCATGCAATTTCCCTTTTCTCTCCCTTTGCCTCCCACCTCATGTCTCTGTTTAATGTTAATCTTTTCTTCCTGCTCTTCCTCCCTGCTCTGTTCTTAGTTGCTCTCATTATATCAGAGACGGAGTGGTCGGCGTCTCTCAAGGCACACAGGGGATAGGACT
>NW_025999977.1:50348424-50357124 GCF_001458135.2 Marmota marmota marmota
GTCCCATTTGTTGATTCTTGTTATTAACTTTTGTGCTATGGGTGTCCTATTAAGGAATTTGGAGCCCGACCCCACAATATGTAGATCGGAGCCAACTTTTTCTTCTATCAGATGCAGAGTCTCTGATTTGATATCTAGCTCCTTGATCCACTTTGAGTTAATTTTTGTGCATGGTGAGAGGAGGGGATTCAGTTTCATTTTGTTGCATATGAATTTCCAGTTTTCCCAGCATCATTTGTTGAAGATGCTATCCTTCCTCCATTGCATGCTTTTAGCTCCTTTATCAAATATAAGATAGTTGTAGCTTTGTGGATTAGTCTCTGTGTCCTTTATTCTGTACCATTGGTCCACCTGCCTGTTTTGGTACCAGTACCATGCTGTTTTTGTTACTATTGCTCTGTAATATAGTTTGAAATCTGGTATCGCTATACCGCTTGATTCACACTTCCTGCTTAGAATTGCTTTTGCTATTCTGGGTCTTTTATTTTTCCATATGAATTTCATGATTGCTTTATCTATTTCTACAAGAAATGCCGTTGGGATTTTGATTGGCATTGCATTAAATCTATACAGAACTTTTGGTAATATCACCATTTTGATGATGTTAGAGGGTTCACTCTCCATTTCACAACTTCCTGGAAAATGAACTCAGTTCTGAAAGTCACCCAGACCTGGTTCAAGTCCCCACTCTGTCAGAGATGAGCAATGTCATCCCGTGTATCCTGTACCGGTTCTATGGATGGTACATTGGAAAGAACATCAGCGAGCTGGAGGAGTGGGGGTGAGACTTACTAAGATACCTGAAGTATCAGCACCTGGCACTGTGTCCGAGTCACAGCAGGAGATCAGAAGCTTTTGCACTTTTTTGTTAAATGAATGGACAATTCACCCTTATAGCTGCCTGAAGAAATAGGGGCATTTTACAAACTGAGGGGGTTACTCCCCTGGGACGTGGGCAATATCATGTACTCCTCACTTGCTAAACTTGCAAGTAAATAAGCAAGGTGCTTTGACAAAATCTATTTGAAAATAATTTACTTTGAGTTTACTCTTATGATTTTTGAAAAATTAATAAAAATAGAAGGGGTTTCATCAGACATAGTTATAAAAAGTAAGTTCCTGAGAATCTGAACATATAGTTTTTTAAAAAAATTTTTAGATGTTGATAAACCTTTATTTTATTCATTTATTTATGTGTGGTGCTGAGAATCGAACTCAATGCTTCACACATGCTAGGCAAGTGCTCTACCACTGAGCCACAATCCCAGCCCTGAACATATAGTTTTAATTGGAACTTTGATATCTGTGAGCTTGGGCAAATCACTTTTACCTGAAACTCAGTTTCCACAGATGTTAAAAAGAGGTAGGGATGATTAGCAATTAATAATTATGTAAATATGTTTTGAACATTTACTATGTGCAAGAAAATGTGCTAATTCCTGGGGTGCTGAGCGATACTTATTAATAAACCTAGATTACTCTAATATTTTCTTCCAAATATTAGATTCTATGATCTATAAATTTTCTAGGTTGACACTCTAATGGAATTTTGTAGCTTTTTGGAATCATAGTCAGTAGTTAATTTTACAGCAGATACACTGGTGTTTGCCACTAAAGAATGTTTCCCGTCTCTGGGATAAAATTTGGCTCTAATATGGAAATTTATATGGAGTTGCTAAAGATGATATTGTTAGTGGCCCTTTTAGCTCTGCTCATGCGTGGAATTGAGGGCATAAGTGGCTCTTTGAGGTGTAGTAAAGCTTGCTACAAGCATATCTGGTGGCCCTTCATTGTGAAGGTTTCCGTGAGCCATTGAGAGTCTGATTAGGAACATGACTGGAAGCTTCGCTTCAAAACAGTTCATCTGATAACTTATGCATGCGCTTCTAAGTTTGGAGGGCTAGCGCCTGGTGAATATGCTAATAGGCTCATGCTGAGAATGAGTAAAGAGGGAACATGTTGTTCATTAGCCTTAATAAAACCACAAGGAGACTCACCTTAGTGTTCTCTTTGCTGGGACGTGTCTCCAGAGAAGAAGGCAGATCTGCCGAGAGGTCCCTGGCTCTGTTTCTGCCAGAGCAGAAACCAGGTCTTCCCCTTCATCATGGCTCACTTGAGATTCCAGCCAAAGGGCTGCCTCTCTAACACACTAGTGAGAATCATTTTCCCTTTAGGTTCAGACTCAGCTATCATGAGTTGAGTCCCTACTGTGCGCCTGGCGGGGCCTCATGACCCTTTGTCCTCCCTTCCTTTCTCTGGTCCTGGATGTCTGTGGACTGTGACTTTCCACATTTCCCTGGAGGGAAAGGGACTTGGGGCTCCCTCAAGATAGCAGCAGCTCTTGGACAAAGGTGGAAACAGTGCTGACCGAGGTGTCAAAGGCATCTTGGCTTTAGCTTCGACGTCTGAGAAGCTTTTGGAACATTACCTCCTTTTTCTGGACCACGGTCTATATTATAAAATAAGGGATTTGGAAGGGGATTTCTTGAGCCATCATGTCCCAATTTGATGCTCAATGGTTTGAGGTCTGAATATCTGAGAAGTTGCTGGATAGACTCCCAACTCGCCTGAGAGAAAGAGCAACTCTGCCAAGTGGGTACAGGAAGCAAGGCCACTGCCAATCATCTGTCAGTCAGCGGAGCCATTGTCCCTTGGTCTACCCAGTCCTTCCATTTTCAAACTGAGAAGCAAGTCCAGAAAGTAGAAACCAGAATGAACAAGAAAGCGGGGGAGAATGGAAATGCTAAATCTGCTGTCAGATAACAAATTCCTAAGCAAAATCAGCAGAAAATGTCAACAATCAGATCATCTGTCGCTATGGCAATTGAGTTTAAAGTTTCCTAATTCAGTGCTGTCCTCCGTGGGAGTGGGTGACATCTAGCAGCAGCATGAACAGCATTCTCCCTGCTTTCTGTGCTCCGGGAAGTATTTTTGAGTCCATCAGCAAACCATCCATCTGCTCTGCCTTCCTTGTTCCTGAAAAGTGCAACTCAAGAAAGCCCGGGGCTCAAGGCCAGAAGGGAGGCTTTGGAAGCTTCCAGGATTCCTTTTCACTTAGAGGACGGTCAGCTATTTATAAAAAGAGCTCCCTGTTCTTTCTGGGAGTAGCCATGGAAGACGGAGCAAATGCTTTTGAAGCTTGCAGAGGCCCAAGTGTGTATGTTCTGCCCAAATGAGCAGCTGAGGAGCATTGCTCTGGGTGGAAAGGAGGCCTGTCACCTCCCCGAGCTGTCGGAGGTGTTCCTGCAAACTCCGTTAATCTGCAGTGTCCCTGGGGGCATGCATTGCCGTAGAAAGAGTGTACTCACCTACTAGGGGGGTCTGAGGCTTCCCTTCCCTTTGACACAACCACAGACTCGTTCATTCATGGAAATTTTATTAGACAAACACTCCCCTCCCCTCCCCTGCCCCTCATCCTTTATAGAATGTAAGTTCCAGGAGAGGAAATATTTTGTCAGTTTTGTTCATGGATGAATTTCTAGTGATTATAAATATGCCTGGCACATTGCATACTTTTATATTTAGAAAAACTAGGCTAGGGGCTCGAGATAGAAGATAAACCGAGGATTTAGCCATCTCTTGAGTGTTTTGCAATATAGTAAGGGAGTCAGATACAATGTGGTGTGTTGTAGTATGGAGAAATGAGTGGGAGAGGTGAGAATTCTGACCTTTCCTGGGGTGCTTTAGAATTTTCCAATGTTGAGTTCAATTCTGGGCCCTAGGAGCAGCTCTGGAAAATCAGAGCAGGATCCCAGGGAAAGGACTTTGAGGGACACCTGCCTCTTAAGGGCAATGTGTGTGTTTGGGGGTGAGGGTGGGGTCACTGTGCTGTTGAAGATGGAGAAGAAAAGACTCTGGCAGAGATGAATCCACCTCACACCTGGTGAGCTCTTGGGCAGAGGAGGACTTACAGTTCTGCTGTGCGGCTCCCTTGAGTGGACGGAACCAGGGAGAGTTGCTAGAGACATCAAAAAAGCACATTGTCTTTCAGTGTGACGAGAACTTTCTAGCAGGGAGATCTCTGAGGTGGCAAGTCACTCTTTCCTGGAGGTTCTACCAGCACATGGAGATGTGGTAGAAGAACTGGTGTGCTTGGAATATGGAGCTAGATCAGAGAGTTCCAAGTCTGTTTTCTGTGTGCTGCTTCTGTTGGGTGCTGCTTGGCTACTGCAGGGGGGAAGGACAGGACCTCAGCCCCAGGCTCCACAATGTATTGAGGGAAGCTAAGATTTAATTTGAACCAAAGAGTGTCTTGATTGTTTTTCCTTTTAATTACTTAGCCACATGGCTGCCAGTTTCCTTCAAAATCTTATGCCTACACTAGAGCTAGATTTCAGTTGGTCTATGCTCGCATTTTATAGAATGTTAGGGCCAAGTGAGAACTTAGGCATAATTTTCCAAAGTAATTCTTAACATTTGGGGCATCTTTGGAGTATTTTAAAAATTCACAGAAGTGTTTCTCAGGAAAATGCACTTACACTCTCCCACTGAAATGTCCGCCAGGAGTTGGTACAGCTTGCTCTCTCCATGAAGCCCACTGAGGATCTTGCTCCTGTCTGTGGGCTCTGGGCTACAAACACTTGGTTCAGTCCCACTCAGTACCTTGTTAATGAAGAAATGGGGGCCAGGAGGCAGCCTTTAGGGAGGAGAGTCCCTGCAACCTGGGCTCAGAGGCTTTGCTGAAGCCCAGGCTTGGCTTGTCTTAGCTGTGCTCTTGGCATATTGAAGAAAAGTTGTACACAGTACGCAATAGGTGAATTATTAAGTCTTATAAAGAATGCCTTTTCATGTCTTCCTGAAATAGGGATTAGAAAAGGCCAGTACTGAAGCAGGCAAAGGAGCAGAGCTGTAGATACTGGGGATAAGAAGCTGGCATAAAGAAACAGAAGCTGCATGTAATGGAACAGGAGCCCAGCTGTCAGGGCCCAGCAGCTGTGATCACAGCCAGCAGTCATGGCCATGAGGGGCGGCCAGGCAGAGGCCTGCCCTGCAGGCACCCAGCTGGTACACTCAACCCTTCCAGGACTATCAGACTTCTACCCTCCGCTTATTATGGGATAGTCAGATCAGAGGTGAGGAAGTGCAACTCAGACTCTCTAACAGGAGCTAGTGGTTTTAGGCAATTATGAGCCTGCTGGGGTAGGGCTCGTGACACCTGCAATTGACAGTGCAGTTGAGGCCGAGAAGGTTTGTGAGACCAAATAGGGCTCCTGTGGGTTGAGGGGTGCTCTCTGTTTCCTTGGTGATGCCAAGCTGAGAGCCTTCTATTGAACTAGAATGTCTTAATCTCTAATCACTCCAGTGGCTACAGGAGGGACAGTTGTGCATGCACGTGCACACACATGCACATATACACACACAAACAGACACACACTCACGGATTCAGAGTTAATATCACAGGACATTTAAACACTATGAGCCTTTATTGCTTTGAGTATCTAATGTAGTTCCTCAAAGTGGCCCTGCTTACAGTTGCATGTGAATGTTAAGGAAGGCTCTGCAGGTGCAATTGCTTTGCAAGATTTTCAGGGGTGGGTGATGGTCCTCCTCTTACAATAAGATTGTGTGGCTAGGTAGTGGCCAGACTTGATAGAATCTGGTGTTCTTAATACTTTGCATGCAAATCAGTCAAGCTCCTGGAGAAATGTTTCCCCATTCTTTCTCTGCATATGACTTATGTCTGTATGATATTGAATGGAGATTTTTGGATTGAGACTGAGCAGGTTTCAAATTTCAAAACCCATTAGCAAAGCAACTTATGAAATCATTTAATTTCCTTAAACCACCATTTTCTCTTGGGCATAATAATCTCTGCTTCAAAGGGTTATAGTGAAAATCAAATGAGGATTAATAAGAGGGTATTTTGAAAACCGTAGATATATAAGCAGGAAGGCTCACTGGTCAAGTCCCTGAGAACTGCATTCTAGGTTTTTCTCAACAGTTCTTTGAGCAGCAGGGCTTCCCACTCTGGGTGGAAGGCTGGGGTGTGCTGTGTGAGTGCGCTGGGATCCTCTGTTCAGCAGAGGTCAGCTCCTGTGCGGTGGGCTCTGCTCTGGAGCCTTCTTTCATTTTCTTGTTTCTCCTCCGTGTGCCCCCCAAGTTCTCCCCTCCAACATTCACCCTGTGCATGTCTCAAGTGCTGTTGGAGAAAGATGAGAGGCAGGAACTGGCATCCTTCTCAGGCTGGTGGCCAGGATGGTTGATTCCCAGGTGGGGGAAGGTGGCTGAGGAGATGAGCAGGACTGCTGCCTCCACACCCCTTCTCTCTTCTTTTCCACGGAATGTGGTCCTTGTGTTGGATGGACTGATATTTCACCTGAAGCAGAATCCCTCCTTAGCGGTACAGTACAGAGACCTGGCTTAGGTGCTAAAGATACTTGGATACCCAGTTCATCCATAGGTCCAATTATAACTGTGATTTCTAATGGAAAGTGATTTTCATTCTCATTCTTCCAAAACTAAGGGATGAAACTATACAAATAACATCTTGGTTGTCATTCGGTTGGTTTGTGCCAATGGATTTCATGGATCAATGTTAGAAGAGTATAGCAAGCCCACAGACTTCTCCTAAAGATCCCCTAATTGTGCTCTGGGTTTTCCTGCTCAGGGTTTGTTTAGCAGTGCAGTAGCACTCTCATGTTTAATATAATATAAACAATTTAGTAGAGATTAACTTAATATTATATGTACATTTTTAATTTGGTACATGCTGCTTGGATTCTGATACACAGATGTTGTTTCTCCTGGTAGAAATGATCTGGATGTAGTTCCAGGCCAGCATCATCTGGGGGTGGCTTGGGAGAGGAGAGGCTGTGTCTGCCTTCATTTGTGCTTTTTTTGTTCTGAGGAGGGTGAGTTGGCTGGAGATGAACTGAGAGCAGACTCCTGCTTGGCACCCCATTCCATCTTGGCAGCCAGGGATGGGGCAGAGAGAAGCCTGGCAGCAGAGGCACAAGCGTGAGGAGGGCCTGAGAGAAGCCTGCAGCACACGGGCTGGAGGACCTCGCCTGGGCACATGCAAGATATTCTGCTGCAGAACTTGGAAGTGGCAGGAGACCTTTGCAGCACAGTGGTCGGTGGTGCTCACAGAATTATAATGGATGTTTAAACTGGCACTGCTTAAGGGGGACATGTTATTGGCATAACTGTCAGAGAAAACCATAACACTATCCATAATGAATCAATATTATCCATTATTCATAAGTATAATTGGAAAACTAAGAATTACTAGATATTTGAGGCCCATCCAGTATCATGAGGAAGGACCAAGGTAAACAGCAGAACACACTCAAGGTGCATAAGACACTTAAAAAAATTATGTATTATCTTTGGATTTGAGAACTTAATACGTTGAATATAGTAAAATATTTAAAAAGGGGGTAGTTGGCAAATATTGCTAGACATGGGAAATTTTAAAAAATGATGCAGAAATACAAATGTCAATGGGTGGCCTAAAGAAGCACAAGAGTAGAACTAAATACTGGTCGCAAAGCCAAGGTCTGGGACACACAGTAAGCAGAAGAGAGAGGAAGCATGAGAAGTGAATACGAAATTCAAAGGAGAGATTTGGGGATTCAGCATCCAGGCAACTGGAATTCTAGAAGGAGAAAACAAAGGAGATGAAGTAATCAAAATCAAAATAGGATGGTTTTCTGAGCTGGGAGACAGGCTCACTGAGGGCTGAGCTGCATGAATGGAAATAGGTATATCCTGGATTAGTGAAAAATATATATTTCAGATCCTGGGATAGAAGGAAAATCTTATAAGCTCTAAGAAAGACGTACGTTACCTACAAAGAAATAAGCACTATACCAACATAGATTGTTTTCATTAGCAGCTTTGGGGGCTACGGATATGGAATATCACCTTTAAAGTTTTGAGAGAAAATAGTTTTCAATCTAGAATTCTATATCTAGACAACCATTGTGAGGTTGAAGGCCAATAAAGCACTTCTAGACATACGTGATTTCAGAGTTTGGCTCTCACATGTCCAGGATGAAAGAAATTACTTCAGGAGATCCTTTAGCAGAAGAAAAAGGAATCCATGTAAAAGGACGGCTGTGGGAACTGGGACTGAGCGTTGAGAAAATGGGGTCAGTTTTATTCTTCATGTTCCTCTGATAACATGAGCAACATTTTAATGCGAAACAAGCAAGCCTTTGGTTTTGCAAAGTCCCAGGCTGGTGAGCTGGACCAGGGTTGAGAGTTTCAATCAGAGTCTGTTACATTACTGTGTTTGTACCCCCGGAGACCACCATGGCTTTTTGTTGTTGTTGTTGCTGTTTTCCCCAAATAAGAGCAAACCCGAAAACCCTCTCAACTTCACTTTAGAGTGTTTTACCTTCCACCACAAATGAACTCGTGAATATTACACAAACAAGCCTTTAAAGACAAAATACTTTTATTTTTAGGAGTCAAAATTCCAAATAAAAGGCCAGTTATAGGATTTCTCATATGAAAATAATTGCAAAGCAGCCCGTGTGATTAGAGAGATCATCCTGAAAGTGGTGGAGCTGAAAGCACCAATCACGCCTCCCCACTCCTTGCCGAGTTCCCGTGGAATCTGCTCACTTTGGTCATCCTTCAGGAACAATCCATGCTCATCTCAGGTTGCTGGGGCCCACGCAGCCCAGATCACTCATGTTTTTTTAAAGAGGGTCATTTATTTAGGATGCCAAAAAAAAAAAAAAAAAAAAAAAA
>NW_025999977.1:50357147-50533196 GCF_001458135.2 Marmota marmota marmota
GGATGCCTGGAAAAAAAAAAAAAAAAAAAAAAAAGAGGAGTTAGCAAGCTAATGAGTTATCTGTGTACTTTGCATACAGATTGGAAGATTAATCTTTGTTAACTTCTTGTTTAATGTTACAGTTAATAATTAGTTACCTTGTTGCCCTGGACCATTCATCATTTTATTGAACAGTGAGGTTTATGTTGTGCGTTTTTTCTCTGCTTTTAAGCCTAGCTGTTTTTCTTTGCTTGGGCTGATTTAGGATGGTTCTTCAAGGAATGGTTAATGTCTGCAGGGTACATTTCCACACCAAGCGTTTCTGTTTCTTACAGCTGGATGAAGGCATCTGTTGCTGAGGAGAGGTGGAGTAATCAGGGCGTGGGGCCAGGAGTCAGTCCCAATGCCTGGCTTGCTGGTTAGTTGCTGCGTGTTGTCGCATACGTAATTCAATCTCTCGGGACTCAGTTTCCTTCTCTGTGAAACAACGGGACTTTACTAGAAGGTCTCAGAAATATCGCCCCAGTTTTGTACTATATAATTGCATAGGATAAGCAGGAATAAAACTCATTCTTAGAAGCATCTTTCTTTTGAGAAAAAATAGCTTTCAGCGAGCTGGCTGCCTTAATATTCAGTAAAATATTAGTTCTACTCTGCAGTATCTGCCATTTCAGCTAAACATGCCTTTTTTCGTTATCAGAAGTAACTATAGAAACCACATTGACAGTAGCTATTGTAAGGAGCATTTTTCATTTTTAGGGCTTTAGAGGACACACCACAAAAAAAGGGGGTGGAGGCCCAAACAATGACTTTCCCTGTTCCACCTCCACTCCCAGGTCTGGCCACGGCCTCGGCATCATTTACAAACACCCAGTGTTCCCGCAGTCTCGGTCCCAGAGATTAGGGATTCAGCTCAGGGAACATGGGTGCCCGTCATGCTGATGCGGTTAATATCATGCAAACGGAGGCACGGCACATGGGCTTCCTTTTGAGCTTGGTCTTTGATGGCATCTTAAAGGCACAGAGATACAAATGATGCAAGGGAAAGCAGAGGGTTAGGACCCCAGGCTCTTCCAGCCCAACTGGCTGTGGGCCTCTATGTCCTTCCTCATCTGCTCAAGGGGAGGATGGTACCAAATGACAAGAACCCACTGTTTTTGGAGCCCCGATTTGTGAACCACAGAAAAGCACAGCTGCTATCAGTGGTGGATTCGGGGGTCCCTGGGCTTCTGTCTGTTGTTCTTGTTCCTTTTCTTCCCCAACCAGTGATTCTGGGAGCCTTTTGAGGAACTGGAGGCATTGTTTGAACTCTCAAAGTGTCTCCCCCGCCAGCTCCTGAAGCTGTACTGGTGGCTGGGGACAAAACCAGATGAAGGTCCATGATGCTGTGAAGTGTTTGGGGTGGTGTCAGGGACCCTGACCCCACCGTCCTCATTCTGCTGGGTTCCTGCAGTTGGGAAGGGCTACTGTCTGGATCTAAGTGCCCAGGTGTTAAAGGCCGGATCCCCAGCACAGTGGTGCTGGGAGGTGGTGGAACCTTCAGGAGGTGGGGTCTGTGGGAGTCTTTGCCACTGAGGGGTGTGCCCTTGAATAGTGGGGGCCTCCCCATTCCATTCCTCTTTCTCCTGGCTCTTTGGCTGGTGAGGTGAGCAGCTTGGCTCTGCCATGTGTTCTTGCCACACTCTCCTGCCATGATGTGCTACATCAGCACAGTCCCAGAGCAACAGAGCCACCCCACCATGGACTGAACCTCCAAACCTGTAAGCCAGAGTAAACCTTTCCTTTTTATAAGTTGGCTATGGCAGGTAGTTTGTTACAGTAATTGAAAGCAGATAACACAGGAATGAAAGGTGTTTCTGCTATGGGTTGACACATGTCACCCTGGCACACTGTACATTCTATAAAACCGTACACTGAAGACAATGGGCAGGTCGCTACCCATGTTACCATAACACTTAGAAAAACAATGACCTTAACAAAGAATACTGGCCAAAAAACCAGCATGGTTTTGATTTCTAATAAGTAAGGATATACAGCAAAATATACAGAATTGTGTTTTTTAAAAAAGGTGACAGTACCCTGGTAGAAGGAGAAGTGAGAATGGGTCAGGAGGCTTAGACAAATGCACAGGGATCAGGCGGAATCACACCCGGAGCCATGTACCAAAAAGCACGTGGCCAATTGAACCTGGAGAAGATAAATATGGGTACATAGAGTACCTAGTTCTTTCAAAATGTGCCGTGCACAGCCGAGCGATGTCCTTTGTGTTCAGTCTCTATTGTTTGTGGCAGCTGGGACAAATTGCCATGAATTATAACTTTTGCACTGTTTTCTTATCATTTTTCAATTAACCAATAGCTAATGAGCAAATTTGTGTTATATAAGCATGTGCTACAGAGGAGCACACAGACTGTGGGGTACACGTCTCCTTTAGTCCGGGCCTGGAATTGATGGTGGTTAAGAGCCAAGGCAGTTGCCTATCTCCCTTGGATCCTTTAGGCCCTGCACCACTCCCACATTGTGACTGTGCAATGTCAATAAGGAAACTGCTTGTGGTTTGGGGGTAATTAATCGCTTACGACCATGACCAGCGAATGTTCCTCATTTTTGCCCTCACTTCTGGCAGCTTCCTGGATCCAGGGTCTCCTGACTGCTACTTCAGGGTCTGTTTTCCTTTCATCTTTGGTTCCTTGGTGTTATGGTTTGGATATGAGGTGTCTCCCCCAAGCTCCTGTGTTAATGCAGGAATGTTCCAAAGTGAAGTGATTAGATTATGAGAGTTGTCAACTGTTCAGTGGACTCATCCATTTCATGGATTAATAGTTTGAATGGACTAGCTGCCAACTCTAGGCAGGTGGGTGTGGCTGGAGGAATGAGTCATGGGGGGCATGTCTCTGTTTTTTTTTTTTTTTAATTTCCCTGGTGCCTCCCTTGTTCTCTTCCTCTCTGTCTCGCTTCCTGGCCACCATGAGCAAAGCCTGCTCCTCCATCACACCCCCCCACCATGATGTGCTGGAGTTGGATGACCGTAGGCTGAACCTCCGAAATCATGGGTGAAAGTATGCACTTTTCCCCTCTAAATTGTTCTTGTCGGGTATATTGGTCACATTGGTGAAAAGCAGACTTACACACTTGGATTTACTAACTCTCCCAATCTGGTGATTAGAGCCTAGCTCCCTAACTTTCTTGTTAGCTACTCATTCATCCACTCATTGATTCTTTTGTTCAGCTCTCTGGCCTCAGTACTCCAACTACCATTGCCCTGGATTGAGAGCTCCCTGTACCAGATGCTGATCTCACAGAAACCTTATTCAGGACTAAGTCCACCCCTTTTCTACTCTCTGTTGGAAAGGGCGAGATACTCAGTGAGCCATGAGCTTGTGAGACTTAGAAAATTATATACTTTCATCCTTTTGTTTCTTCAATTGCCGTTTTTGATAATGATGATGCTGTGGATGAAAGCAATTGGTACTACAAAGGACTGGGATCAGAAAAGCCATATTTCTGCAGGAGATAGGTCAATAATGGGATTCAGTGCTCTTTGGAGTCTGTTTGTTAAATAGTCCCCAATGTCAAAGCCCAACCAGATGTCTTCTATCGACAACATGGAAGATATTCAGGCTTATTGTCCATTCTGAAGCGATCGGCAAGAAGCGTGTATGCGCCTCTGGTGGAAACAGGGCTTTACCTGGTTTATGAAGAGGTAAGACTCCAATGGGGATAAGCAGGAAACTACTCATTTCGTTCTCCTCTTCAACCTCATTCTATCAGCTGTCACCTTCTCACTAGGGACGATTTGGCTGGCAGAGTCCATGGCTTCTGCAGTCATCATCAGGCTGAGATTCAGGTACTGAGAAGTCCAGGCCAAGCTCAGCCTAGACACATCTCTCTCATCCAAGTCCGTGCTTCTGCACTGCCCTTGCTCAGGCTCTCTCTAGTTCCACACCAGCATGAGGGAGCCTGAGGGAGTCTGTCTTCACCCTCCCTCCATCTTACCCTCCTGACCTTCCCTCCATCTTACCCTCCCAACCTAACCCTCAAAAGACGAGACCAAGAAAAGCAACAATCATAAAAAATGCAAAAAACAAGAAAAAAAGAAACAACTATATATATTTATGTGTAATATACATATATTTGTTTGATGATAAAAAAAGAATTATCTCCACCATTGTCAAAACTGTTGGTAAGGAGGGGCACTGCCCATGCCTGGCTGTTCTTTCCCTTTCTTCTTGGTCTGCATACCCCTTAGAGAGAGCAAGGACCGGGGCTTGTTAATCTCTTCCTCTTCTGTGTTGCTCACTGAGCTCTCAGCTGAAGTGGCCTAAAATTGAAATAGCATTCAGATTCCCTTCTCATTAATACAGGGTGGGATGGAACGGGAAGTACTGCCAGTTGGAGTTCTGTCCGGACACACTAGATCCATGCACATCGATGCACTTCCAGGGTGAGGCTACTACAGAGTTCCAGTGGCTGGGGCTTAGCCCTAATCAGGCCTTTTGGACTTTGGTGGGCAGACTCTGTTCTGGAGAGATCAGATCAACACACCCCTAGGGCAGGGGCATATCTCTGCTGGGAGTCTGAATCCTAGGAGCCTCCTGAGAATTCTACCTCATAGGAGAGGGGAGCCAACCAACTCTCCACAGGGCCCACACACTCCCTGCCCACGAATGTGGCCTTCCCAGGCTCAGTTCCTGTGTGTAACCATGCCCACCTGTTCAGTTTCCTGACCTTCTTCAGCTGCTCACGTGAGCCACCACACTCAAAGGGAAAGTGAAGGTGCACTGTCTTTCATACCTCTGACTTGAACCCCCCTGGGTACGATCTTTCTGTGCCTATTATATTCATATTCTGCTAGGTCACCCAGGCCTCATGGGAGGAACTTGCAGGAACAGGACAGCAATGTATTTCTGGGCTCCTATAGCAGCAAGTGGCAGCATGGCCTTCTCAAGATGGCTCCCAGTCCCTCTTCTCCACTTGGCAGTTGAGAAACAGCTGACTTTTTAAATACCAGCTCTCTGGCCACCTCCGGTTCAGCTAAGGGTGGACTGTGTCTCTGTTCTACAGGCTTTTCCATGCCAAATTCCTCCCTTGTGTTCCTTTCTCTATGATCCCTCCCATCAGAGGTGAGCCAGTGCGGCTGCCCCTGCCACAGCCAGTGTGGCTCTGACATACTCCTTCTTGACCTTGGTCCCATGCACTCAAATTCATGAGTTTCTAAGAGTCCCTGACTGTCCAGTGTTGAATTTTAGTGAATTTCCTCTTTTACTTGCTGAAAAGTAGTAGTCCCCGCTGCTGGAATCTAAGCCACGGGGCAACTGGAGAGAAGGCAGCCTTCCTTTAATCCGCCACCTTCCGTCTCCTCTTAGTGTGCAGTGCTGACACATTTTAATAGACACAGGCAGTGTCCTTCAGAGCAGCCTCAGCTATTCTGATTCAGTAGGTCTGGGATGGGACAGGAATCTGCATGCTAAATACATGTCCTCCCCTCCCTCATTCTGAAGTAGCCGATCCCTGGCTATAAGGAAAACAGCACTGTGAGCTATTATGGTGCTCTCCTGCCCATACGGAGGCAAGGATCCAGATTGCTCTAATCCCCTATTGAGGATGAAAGGGCAGGGACTGCCCTGTCCAAGCCTCACCCATGGAAAGCTCTGTTCTCAAGAGTAGGCTCCAATCCAGGTCCTTATTGGGTTCCAGATCCTCTAAGGCCACCTAGAGCTTGGCTACAAATATGAGCCAAGTTCTGTGCAGCCTCACACTTTCCTGGGCCCGAATCTCCGCCCTCTGAGGGGATTGTACAGGCCGGTGGGAGGGCACTTGTGAACCTATAATGACCCAGATTTCAGTCTTGGCTCTTCACTGTCTGAGTCCTTTAATGTCTGCCAGAAAGGCTTGTTTCCCTTTAGTCCTTTCCAAGTCCAATCAGATTCCTAAAACTTGGTGATTCAGAATGTAGCAATAAATGTCATGGTGAGATAGAGTCTTTCCAATGATAATAATAATAGTAATCAAAATAATAAACGGAAAACAAAACAAAACAAAACAAAAACAAACTATCTAGCTGACTCCTTAAACTAAACTGAGTTTTTTTTTTTTTTAGGTGAAAATCAATAAAGAATTATTTGAAGAACAAAAGTATGACTCATAAAATGATTACTTATCATTTATATTAAAATATAGTGTTTATTTATTTCATTATATTGCACAACTAGATCTTATACAAAAAAGCATCATATTTCCC
The DNA here is from genome assembly GCF_001458135.2 of Marmota marmota marmota. Classification (NCBI taxonomy): domain Eukaryota; kingdom Metazoa; phylum Chordata; class Mammalia; order Rodentia; family Sciuridae; genus Marmota; species Marmota marmota. Next base: position 50,363,368 of record NW_025999977.1, read on the forward strand.
ACCCAAAGCTCTCCCCAAGTGTAATATAAACCTGTAACAAATGAAAATACATTTAACTCTTGTGTTTTCTCTTGTCCTATTGTGAAAAACTTTCTGTTGGCTTCCTATGTGCTGTGAGAGGTGATCTGCTTAGAAATAGGAATAATCATTTAGGCATTCTAGTCACCCTGTGTCCCTGGATTTGCATTTGGAGTCAAAGCAAAGGTTGAGCCCTGAGCTCTTCATGACAGGTCACCAGGGAAAGTCTCACACAGAAGAAAACAGAAAGGATTCCTCAGAGAAAAAGACCTCTCATTTGTGTTTCTGATATAGCATAATATTATTAGGAAGGTAATAATCACCTACAAAACTAGTAAGTAGTAAGATGATCAAACCTTGAAAAGCTAACCAGGCAAGGAGAAAAATAAATAAATAAAATTTGAAAATAGTAAATATGAAAATATGAAGAAACAAATAAATCTGAGATAAAATACCCTGGAAAATAAATCCATGATCTTATTAATCAAACACTCCCTGTATAGTTCTATAACTCAATGATAATAAAAAAAACTAATGATCTAATTTAAAAAATGGGTAAAAGACTTGAATAAATATTTCTCCAAAGAAGATATACAGGTGGCCAATAAGCACATGGAAGGGGACCCTCAATGGTCATTAGGACAGTGCAAGTCACAACCACAGTGGACCTCAAACCATTGGGCTTGCGATGTCATCACAAAACCAGAAGACGAGTGGTATTGGTAAGGATGGGTTCAGACTGGAACCTTGTGCACTGCTGGTGGGAATATAAGGTGGGCCAGCCACTGTGGAAAATGGGGTGCTGCTCTTCAAACCTAGAATGACCACAAGGACCAGCACTCTACATCCAGGGAGGAACTAAAAAGAATTGAAAGCAGGGTTCAAAGGGTTGCTTGGACACTAACATTCACAGCAGCGTTATTCACAATAGCCAAACACGGGAAACAGCCCCAGGGTCCGGGAAGAGAGGAAGGGACTAACCAAATGTGGTCTGTACCTAGAGCAGAACACTATTTGGTGTTAAAGTGAAGGAAATCTGGATATACTCTCAACATGGACAAACTTTGAAGGCATCAGGCTGAGAGAAATAAGTCAATAAGAAAGGAACAAATATGATATGATTCTACTTTGTGCTAGACAGGATTCTCCAAAGAAGCAGAACCAATAGGGGGTGTTTTTTTTTTTAAATATATATTTTTAGTTGTTGATGGACCTTTATTTTTTTCATTTATTTATATGTGGTGCTGAGAAGGGAACCCAGGGCCTCACACACATGAGGCAAATGCTCTACCACTGAGCCATGACCGCAGCCCTAGGTTTTTTTTTTTTTTTTTTTTTTAATACAGGAAGAGATTTATTTTGAGGAGTTGGCTCATGGGACTGTGGAGACTTGGGGAGGCCGGATCTGATCTGATAGGGGAGATCAGTAGGCTGGAGAACCCAGGAGAGTCCCAGCTTGAGTCCAAAGACTGTGTGCTGGGAAGCCAGCAAGATCTGATGTGGTAGATGAGGTCCAAGGACAATCTTCTGGAGAATTCCTCCTTCTCAGGAGAGGTCAGCCTTTGGCTCTATTCAGGTCTTCTACTGTTTGGATGCAGCCCACCCACAGGATGGTGGACAAACTGCTTCACTCAAAGGCACCGATTCTAATGGTATTATTATTATTTTTTTTTACAAAAATACTCTTGCAGAAACATCTAGAATAACATTTGACTGAACATTTGGGTACCAGCTAAGTTGATGCATTAAATTATCCACCACACACTGTGGTAGTCAGCTTTTCATTAAAATACCCAAGAACATCAGCTGGAAAGGAGGAAAGGTTTATTTGGGCTCACAGTTTCAGAGGTGCCAGTCCGGCCTCACTTGGCCCTGTGGATGGTGGCCCAGTTCCTCATGGGGGAATGCAGGGTGAAGGAGGCCTGATCACATATGGCAGCCAGAAAGCAAAGAGAGAGAAAGGAAGGGCCAGCTCCCAATTTCATCCCCAGATCACGACCTCACTTCATCCCACCAGGCCCCTCCTTCAGGGTTCCACGGCTTCCCGACAGCCCCACAGGCTGAGCAAAGCTTCAGCCTGTGGCCTTTGGGGACGTGTATCCAGACCAGCACACACTTACATGAGGCTCTTTGTGCAGAGACAGGGAGTAGAGCAATGGTTGCAGGAGCCACGGGAGGGAGCATGGGGGTGTCTTATGACGCAGTTTCAGTGTGGAAAGATGAAGAAGTTCTGGGGATGGAAGCTGGTGATGGGGACCTAACCGTGAGGATATACTTAGTGCCACAGACTAGCACACTTCAAAGTGGCTACATGGGCACATTTTATGTCATGTGTTTTTTACTATGATAAACAGACAGAAGAAACCTCTCCCTCAGGGAACACCTGTTGTGTGCTGGGGACTATTACAGGCCTTTCCAGTTATCTGCATTACTGCTGACTGAAATGGCGTTATTGGCCCCAGTTTTCAGGCTTCGTGACAGAGCCAAGGTCAGCACCAAGGTCAGCACTTCCATACAGTGGAGGCTGTGTAGAAGCCAAGGCCATTCTCCTTCCTCGAGGCTCTTGCTAGCTTACCTCATTGCTGTGTGGAAGACCTAGCAGGGAGCTGGCAGTGTCCAGAGCAGCTGTTGGGTGGAGGAGCTGCAGACAGTCAGGCCTCGCTAGCCTCAGTGGGACTGGGTGTGACATCTCCACTCATTTCACCAGGATTTCACCTCCCCAAGAGTAAGTCTCTATAAACCCTGCTGTTTCAAGACCACTGAGGAACTTAAATGCAACTTTCTGGCCCTATCATACTCTTCCCAGAAATCTGAATTTCACATTCCTAGGGGATTCCTAAGCACATAGAAATTATAGCTCATTGTACTAGGAATCAGGTTTTCCAGAACAGATGGGACCAGCGCCATTCAACAGGCCAAAGGATAAGTGAATTCTTGCAGGAGGATTCCACGTCCTCACTGAATTGTATTCAAGCCATTCAGTGGGCAAAACGATCCAAGGGGTTAGTTGAAAATTTTGGTGACTCAGTTCAATCTCACACTGTATTTAGTTTAGCTCAACTTTTAAAATTTAAGCTAAACTCTTCTAGAGCCTGACAAATTGGAACGAGGCACAGCTCTTGCCCTTTTGTGGTTCAGTCTTGTTTCAAAGTTGGGAACAGACTGAAAAACTGTAGCAAGAATAAATTAACCTTGGGGTCACCGAGGAGGGAGTGACTGAACCATTCCATGTACGTGTGTCTCAGGAAATACTGCATTGACACAGAGACTGGGAGAATAGATGCATTTTTTTCCATAAAGAAGAGGGAAAAAGGCCTTTCCAAGAGCCAGATGCAGAGGATACAGTCCACAAAGTGCTTTAGACACTGTCACAACTTTGAAATAATCTCAACTTGCATTTTTTATGAACATGTTTTAGAGGTTAAAAATAAGGCTGAATTAGATGATTTAATTAATAAATGGCTCAGTAGGGGTTGGTGGCCTAGTTTCGTAGTGGCAAATACCAAGATGAAGACATAAGTTCCAGGGTTAAGAAATATTTCTACTTGAGAAATTTCTAGAATGATATCTCTCTGGGCAAAGGAACTAAGGATGGTATCCTGATATCTCCTGCGAATGGCTCATGAGGTCATCTTTGTGAGAACTCTGCATATTGAAAAAGGGTAAAAATAAATTATTGATACATAATTGACATAAACTTAGTAAGAGCCACAGTTGTGTTTGCTGATCTGTGGGACCCAGGGATCCATGTTTGAAAATCGACTTTGGTGAAAATTCCCATAGGAATGTATCTCTAACTTTAGGGAGCTCTGGGAAAGTAGAAATCACATGATAGAAGTTCCCTCCTCTTTGTTTGAATCATGTACGTTTTTCCCATCCAAATGGTCTGTCTTTGAGTAGATAGATTTCATTAGATGCCAGAGAATCATAGATTAAAACTAATTCAGATGAAAGTGAAATGGCTGAGAGACTGCACCTTCTGGTAGGCATATTTGCATTTTGTAAGTATTATGAATGAATCTACGTGGACCTTTCATTAAAGAAACCATTACCTAGTGTGAGGTAATGTTTTGAGAAAAGAAACCCTGTTACTTTGGCAGTTTTCATAAAAGTCCCCATTACTAGTGGAGTTAACATGTCTTTATTTGAAGAAATTGAGAACTGAAGCTAACAGGGAGTCAATTTTCTGTTCAAAAGGAAAAGTATTGGTATTGGCCTTTTCAGATAAACAGGGGATGCTATTATCTATGAAATAACCCAGAACCTGAGAGGTCATCCTGAGCATCTCAGCTCCCTGGTGAGAACATTTTGGATTTGCCTTCAATGTATATGTCTGAAAAATGAATGCACGCTAGGAGGACTTTTGCACATATCTCCAGAGCAGAATTAGCAGGCAGGCCCGTGGCTCTGTGGATTTAGCTGTGAGGCCTTAGTAGTAAGAGGAATATAAAGCAACTTCTTTCTCGCCATTTATTCTGAAGCAGAATTTCAAATGAGCATCTACTAGTCCATTACATATTCCTGAATATATTGGGGGAATGTTGAAATCCTTTACATCATCTCAATGACAGTAATCTGCATTTAGTGCTTTTTGAAGTTTTCCAAAAAAAACACCCCTGGACAAACTTTATTTGATTGTGTTTTTCTTAGACTGACTTTAGTTTGTATCATTCAAAATCTCTTTCCTCTTACATTTCAAAATTGTTCTACCCTCTGCATTTGTGGGCAGAACCCGGGAAATGTCAGAAGGAAGGGTTGGTAGAGGTATTATGTGTGGGGTCCTTTGGAAAGAGATGTCTGCATGTGGCGTATGGAGGTGATCACCCAGGTGGGGAAGGTCCAGGTGAAGGAGGGGATGCAGACCACAGAGTCTGGGAGAAGCTCCCTCCCTCCATCCACCAATGACAGCAGAACTTACTCCTTTTCCTTCTAATAAATTTGCAGCCAGCCTTGGGAAAAAGTTTTCCAAAAATGCTAATCTGCACTGACCCCTTCCCATCCACCCCTTTCCTCCACACGGGGGGTCCTCAGGGAGGGCCATCTCCTCACTCCTCAGAATGCATGCTGTGCTGCAGCCAGGTCATTTGCAGGCTCTCAAAGATCCACCTGGCTTTCTCAGCGTGAGCTCTGGCCTTTTGTGTTTCCCTGTCACGGAATGTCTTTCTTGCCCTTTTCTCATAGATCCCCCACCCCCACCTCCATAGCCACCTTTTTTGTGGGCTCCCATGTGAGCTTCCCCACTGCAGAATAAGCTTCATATGAGTGAAACCTGGCCGTCTGGTTTACCGGGGAACTGCTGAGGGCTGGACAGTCCTGTCATGAGTGAGCACTAGACAAGTCTGTGATGGATGAGGGAAGCTGGCAAATCATATTTTCACTCACAATCTCTCCTCTCCTGGGGCCCCCCTGCCAGGGAGCCCTCTGGACTTGCATGGCATTTGTGCAAACTCTGTACTTATCATGTGTTCACTGCTTTCTTCCCAAAGACTACAAGCTCCTGAGAGGAAGAGGTTGGCCATATCTATTTATTTCCAGGCCCCAGCCTGGCCTTGGCACAGGATTGACTTAGTGAGGAAGAAACAAATGAAGGAATGAATGAGTGAACGAGAGACCAGTGAATAACTGAATGAGCACTTCTTAGCCAACATGAGCAGTAAGTAAAATGACCAGGTCAGTTTTAATTTATATCTCCTTCCAGTAACCAGACCCTTTGACAACCATTTTCCAAAAAAATCTGCCATCTCCTGGTTGTGGATGAAATTGTACTCCCCCCCCCAAAATTGTTAAGTAGAATCTTAACCCCCCAAATTACTGTATTTGAGACAGGGCTCGTAAGGAGGTAATTAGGGATAACAGAGGTCATAAGAGTGGGGCCTGATCCAATAAGACAGTGTCGTGATAAGTAGAAAGAGACTCCAGGAAACAGCATGCGTAGGGAAAAGGCCATAAGAGGACACAATAGACAGCCTTTGCTAGCCACAGGGAGAGGTCTCAGGAGAAACCAGCTCTGCTGGCACCTGGGTCTTGGACTTCTCACCTCCAAGACTATAAAAATACCTTCCAAGAGTCTGTGCTGCTCAGCTGGTGTTTTGTTACTGCAGCCTGGGCTGACTAATACTTCCCAACAGGAAGTATTAGTCCCCTCCGTGCTGGACTTCCCTGATCTCTTCTCCCACCATTATCAAATTTTAAATGATCTTAAACCCAGCCCTCCTCTTTACCTTACAGATGGGAAAACCAGTGTACACCAAAGGAAAGCTACTTAGTCAAGTACACCCAGGTAAATCACAGCACACAGTCTGGTCCATAGCCTGTGCTCTTCTGCCACATCTTCCCTGCCACGGTCTCTGCTATCTAGTCAATGGGTCCTGCAACCAGTCTACCAAACTGGTAAAACACTGACCTGTTCATTTTACTTACTGCTCATGTTGGCTAAGAAGTGTTCATTCTTGGAGGTACTATTAGTTCAACATGCTCAGTCTCCAAGGTAGCAGCTTAAGTACAACAGGGACCTTGGAGCTGATAACACAGGTGCCTCCCTGAGTTCCTGGAATGTACGAGATGGTCAATCAACACTTTGAATATGAAGAGTGGCAGGCTATTTGAAAAAGGTCACAGGGGTGGATTTGATAGTGAAGATACTTTTAGCGGCCACATTTGTCATTAAAACAGAGGTGAGTCGTACAAAATGTATAATAGCAGTTATACTTTGTGGTTTTATGTGTGAACATTCCCTGGGTTCCAGCCAAGTGTGCTTTGGAAGGATGACTTCTGAAGCTTGCAAATCATATGTTCTCTCACAATGCACGGTGGCAAAGATGGTCCCCTGGGTCTGGGTCATCCCTTATCTGCCTCTGAACTTGACAGACACCTCATGCTCAGGAGCAACTTAATTTTCCTGGTGGCTTGGAAATGGCATCACAGCTGCCTGGTTCATAGGTGAATGAGAGAAACCTCATTTCCATTTGCTGCAACAGTCAAGGAACAAAATGCAGACATTCATTTTTGAGAAATATATTCCAGGAGTTTAAGGCACCCAGTCTTAGTAATTTTTAATTATTAAGACTCCATAAACTTTTGGATGAACAGAACTAACACCATCCTGTCTGGAAGAAAAGACTACAGCATTAGGCAAGTTGTGAAGACAGACGTCTACCTTGAGCTCTAGACCTGTGAGTGCACCTGTCACAGGTGTGCACTGGTGACCACCACTGTTGGCTGAACGGTGGTGAGCTGCAGGCAGAACTAGCTGCAGAGCCTCCTGCTCCAACCTGCTCCAGGCCCTGCATGGATTACTCTGGAATGTGGTGCCATGATTTCCCCCCTGCTGACCTCGGGACCCTTCTTCCTCTATCTACAGGTTCGGAGACTGTGGCAGTAACTCCTTCCTGCCACCACTCTGCATCTCAACTCCTCCTGCCTCGGTCCAGGCCACTTCTCATCACCACCGCGTCAGCTGTGCCTCTTGACATTTCTCCCTTCCACGCCTCTCCTCCATCCTGGGTCACTGAGGAAGCTTTGCCCCTAGCCCTCAGCTTGAATCTCTGTCCTCTCTCATCCCGACACCCACTGTGGCCATGGTGGCATTTCTGAAGTGCCGAGGTCGTCATGCTGAGGCCTCAAGGGAAACTCTTCAGGGCTCCCACTGTCCTCAAGAGCATGACAAGTGCGGAGTTGTCAAGGGTCTTCAGCCCCTCTCCTCTGTGGCACTGGGCTTTTGCAATTTGGGGCAAAGCCAGAGTTGCTAAGATGACCCTCCCTGGCCCTCCTGGCCTCTCGGCACCATCGTCTCTCTGCTCCAAGTGCAGTGCTCTCCCCTCAACCATGATTTTGTTTTCTTTGATTTCATTTACCCTTGGTCAACTGTGGTCTGAAAACACTAAACAGAAAATTCCAGAACTAAAAAATTCACAGGTTTAAGTTGCTTTTCATTCTGAGTCGCTCAATGAGACTAGGCCCCCTGGGCCCTGCCTGGGATGCCAACCATCCCTTTGTCTGGGGCACCCATGCGGTGTAAACCATGTGCTCGTTAGTCTCTGAGCGGCTGTCTTGGTTGTCGGGTGGATCACTGTGCTTGGGACTGCTCAGGTTTGGGTGACCCTTACCTGACTTGATAATGGCTCCAAAGCACACGGGTAGTGATACTGGGAATTTTAATACAGTATACAGTAATGATTTTCTATTTTATTATTAGTGATTGCTATACATCTCATGCTGGATCGAATGCATATATTGAACTTTATCATAAGTACATGTGTACAGGAAAAAAGAATAAATGTAGGGGTTAGACTATGAAGGGTTTCAGCCTTCCCCTGAATGGAACATGTCCCCTGAGGATAAGGGGAAACTTTGGTAGTATTTTAAACTTATCACCTTAAAGTCTTTTAAAGGACTGTACTCAAACCAAACATGGCTTCCTCTCCTGATCCTTTTCTGACAATATTTTTCTTTGTTTTCCCGAGTCACGCATGAGAAGCTGTCGCATTGATTTCATTGCCTGGATTTCTTTCTTTCCAGGATAAGGACCTCATTTACTGACTCATAGCAGTGCCCAGTGCAGAGCCTGGCCCAGAGCCGGTGCTCAGGAACCACTCAATGAACAAGGCACAAGAAACTGGAAAGTTGAGGTTGGAAGGTGGGTAAAATGACCCTGGGAGATGGGGGAGGGACCAGCTCAGCAATCTAAGACCACGCTCCAGGGAGAGCATCCCTCTCCATTACCCAGGGATACCCAGGCCTGTTCTCCCGGGCTGAGCACTGGTCATGAGAACAAGTTCACAGGTCTGAGGCCCCCTCCCCTCTCAGAAGGAAGGAGCTAGAACTTGGGTGCTGCACATCTGATTTACTTGTAGGATATTGAATCTGAGGGGTCACAAGGGAGGGCTGGGGACAAAGGACATGAGAGCCTTTATGGAGTGTGTACTTTCCAGCTCATTTGACCCCACCTGTCCGTACTTGCGGAGCTGCCTGTCTCCCTAGGTAGGTGCATTTTGGACTCAGGGTCATTGTTAGTGCATGTGACATTCCTGTGTAAAAGGGTACAGGTGAACTGCAAAGGGGCACTCCTTATCCAGGGTGGCCACAGTGCTGCCTCAGGGCATGTGGCTGAGGGATCTCCAGTTTCGGCCCTCTGGGGTGGCCTTCTGGGATCTCTGCTCCCTGGTTTTACACCATGTATGATTCCCAATATTTAACCAACAGGGTCTGGCAAAGGTCATGGAATGGCCCCTCTGTGATAGGTTCCAGAGGTTGTGACATTCATCTGGCTGACATTCATCAGGTTCTCTCCCTGGCTGGCTTTGATGAACCAAACCCTTGTGTGGGTGAGATGCCTAGCAAGGAAGGAGGGTGGCCTTGGGCCAATGGGCAGAAGGAAACTGAGGAACTGGATTCTATAACAACCTCGTGTGTGAACTCAGCAGCAGATTCCTCCCCACTCAGGCCTTTGATGGAACCCGGCCGTGACGGTAGCCCCAGGAGGCACTGCAGCCGAGGACCTGGGGAAGTCCCTCCTAACTCCTGGCCCACTGCATTTGTGAGATAATACGTGTGTTTTAAGCTGCTAAGGTTTTAGGTATTTTTTATTCAGCAATATACCTAATGCACTTATGTGGAATTTTCTGGCTGTATGTCCATCAAACCCGGGGAACTTCTTGCCCTGGATCCAGTCAGCACATGGCTGATTTCTGGTAGGAATATTGAAAACTTCATGTGAGGTTTTGCTTTCTAGTATTATGCATGGATGATAAAGAAGGATGATGTTCCAATCTGGCCCACCTTATGGACAGGGAGTTGAGAATAGGCTGCAGAAAAGAACCCTAAACACTGTTTATACGCAGTCACTGTCTGCTTCACTGTTTCAACCGGAAGAAGACAACCTCAGACTCTGAGACTGTGGGTGGAGCCCCATCTGAACACAGGTATCTGCCCAGACAACCAGGAGGAGCTAATAAATGATCCTACAGGCTTAGCGGCAAGATTGCTGGGCAGCGTCACAGCGGTTACAGTGAGAAGAATCACCATTCAGCCTTGATGGTTCCATCCTTCACACACACACACACACACACACACACACACACACAGAGAGAGAGAGAGAAATCGAAGCATGATATTTAGCTATGCTACACAACAGATGGTCAGCAGGACATAACTTAGATGAGATATGCTTTATCTTGGTACTGACAAGTAGCTCTGTGATTGTTTTAAGAGGAGGAGAAAAAGAAGAACCAAGAAAACAGTGAAAACTTCCTGCACAGCTGTAGAACACTTACTTAAAGGCCTTTAAGAAATTCACAGAATGTTCTTGCCTAATAGGTTTGAATCCTTTATGTTGCTCTCCTAGAATGTTCGAGGTAGACGGGGCATAGAAATCTTTTAACTGAAATATTTCTTTTCACATATGGGGATCCAAGATGAGACAGAGGCCTGGATTTGTTTTGTATCATAAAGCAGGGTTAGTGGGAGAGAAGAGACAAATAAAATGTCAGGAACACCATTGGAAATTTGATTCTCAGAGCAAACTGATAGTGTTACTATTATCCTCAATTTATGGATGGAAAAGAGAACTCTCAGAGAGGTTAAGAAACCTGTGCCAAGTCACACAGCTCAGTAGGGGAAAACAGAGGCTGGGTTCACATGCAGCTCTTTCTGACCCCACATCTGCAGCCTTTAAGCACCAGGCCACACTACTTCTCAACACTGAACTCACTTTGGTTAAACGCACCTTCCAAAAGATCCAGTTGACGTAAAGACAGAAACATTTGGTAATAAGCTAGTATCTAGGAAAACAGGAAGGACAGGAATTAATTCACCACCCACAGCCCCCCTTTTCCTATTACTGCCCTGAGGGCTGTTCCCAGCATGGCCTGGAAAGCTTGACTTGCGTCTTTCTCTCTGATCTGCCTCTAGGTGAGGGCCACTGTATCAGTGAGGTTTTGCTACATAACAAACACCTTCACACTTGGTGGCGTAAACAAAGCCCTGAGTAGGGAGCATGTAGAGAAAGACTCCCAGCAGGTGGAGGGTGGACCTAACTTGAACTTCCAGACACCCACACCCAAGTACTCATTGTCAGACTTTTCACATTCAGTCCCTTCAACTCAACGTGCCCATGATGAGCACACAACCCTCTCCTCAAAATATTCACCTTCTGAAGCCCTAACGGCCCACAAGTGCCCGGCACAGCAGCCCTGGAGACGTCCCCCACATTCACCCAGGCTCTTTGCAACAGGCCGAGGTCCAGATCCTCAAGTTCACACTTGGCCCTAAGTGCTGCCTTGAATGGCCTGACACCACCCCGTCTGTAGCAGCAGAGGGCGCCGCCTCGCTGGACCACACTGTACCTGAGGACCAATGGGACCTGTGCATCTCTGAATGGCAGGTTCCAGGTCCCTTTCAGCCTGTGGCATTGTTCAGACAAGCCAATCTGCAGTCTTTCTTCTGTCCAGTTCTTCTGCCCCCCACCTCCACCTCCTGGCTGCTGTCTATTCCCTGGCCCTCAGCACTCTGCATGGTCTTTGCAGAACCTTCCTAACGGGCCCCTTTCCTGGCCTGATGCCCTCCACTCAACGATCCACACTTCCTCCAGCACTAATCTCAGTATGCTCCTCAATACGGTCTGTGCTACCATAACAGAATTCGGGACTGGGTAACTTATGCAAATGGAGATTCGTCTCTTCTAGGCCTAGAGGCTAGAAAGTCCAAGGTTGGAGGCCCACGTTGGCAAGGGCCTTCTTACGTACAATCCCATGTTGGAAGGCAGCACCTGGGTGAGAGAGAGAGAGAGAGAGAGCAGGAGACACCTTTACAGTCAATACTACTCCATTGGCGTGCGGGGCCCTCTTGACCTAGACACCTTCCAGGGGACCACCTCTCACAGTGTTGCTCTGAGGGTTAAGTTTCCAACACACACCTTTGGGGGACACATTAAGACCACAGCATCCCTCCCTGCTTGAAATCCATGGCTTTCTCAGGGTAGGAATTCCCCCCGTAGTCTACCCCTGACTTTTCCTGTCTGGTTTCTTCTCCGCTTCCCCGAAGTCTCCCCATGTTTCCCCCCCACCACCTCAGGTCCTTGGTTTCAGGCCTACTACTATCTTTGTGGTCAAGACCCTGTCCTCCTCTGCCTAGTCCTCACTTGTCCTTAATGACACTCCTTGGGTCACTGCTCCAGGTGGCCTCCCTGAACATCTCTCAGAGAGTCGTGAGGGGTGCCCAGCTCTGGACTGTGACCCCTCCCCACGCTCCTCCAATAGCACCTGTCCAGGTTCTGCTCTTGAGGGTCCTTTTCCAGTGGACTCTAAATGCCAAGGCCGATGGCAGCCTCTGGCACATGATGGTACTCGATAAATATTTGTGAATTAACGAGGGATCGGCAGTTAAATAGTTCAGTGCCAGAGAGCGGTTTCCTTTGATTCTCATGAATGAGATGCAGCCTCTTATCAACAGGTTTCGTGAAAGGTCTTGTGTTCATTCTTTTCAACTTTTCCCCATCATTTCATGTTCCTATTAACCTGATTTCAAAAGAAACTGTTTAGCACGATTCTATTCTAAGAGTATAAATTTATAGGGTCAGGAAATGAGAAATTGCTCTTGGGAAGGCTCTTGGGAATTTTCAGTCTGTGTCTTGTGTTGTTAAAAATGAAATAGTTCCAGACCAGGATGCTGGAATAGGAGTCGAGGAAAACTGTGGCCTCTACCATCATTTTAGATTAAAAAACTTCCCCTGTAGCAAGAAAATGCTGCGGGACCCTTAAATTGACTTGGTAAAGGGATATTTTAAAAAGTAAATGCATGCTGGGGAATGTCCCGATACACATAGAGAAACAGGGCCTGGCAGAGGCTGGCCTCCTAGTTTGCAATGACTAACAAGAAAGGAGGGTTCTACATTAGAAGAGTAAGGAGAGGGTTTGGCCCACGTCTGGGCCCAGGCTTTCCTACTCCTTTGAAGCCAGAGGTCATCCAGCACAGCCCTGAGCTGATAGGACACTTCGGTTCTGAGCTTCTTCTATTCACATGTGTGTACGTATGTTGGGGCAGATTTTCCAGACTGAAATAATTGCACTTTTGAGGTGAGATAATGAAGGGTGAAGTTGAGGGTCAGCCTTTCCTAGAAATAATTGCACTTACTAATGCTGCCCGAGTAAAGCAGAGGTTTGAGCAAATTTTTATTACTATGGTTGGATATATAGCACTTAACTATTTTCAGCAACTTCTCTAAGCCCTTTTCAAATAATATATTCATTTCTTTCCTCATGATGACCCTATGATTCTCTCCATTTTAGAAGAGGAAGCTGAGACTCAGAGACATTAGGTAACTTATCCAGGACCACACAGCTAGGAAGCTTGGATTTGAGATAGATAATTCAGCTATAGAATTTGGGTGATTTACTGCTGTACCAGGGAAGGGAACTTCACTCAATTCTTACTGAGTGTTAACTATTGGGATTTAAATCATTTTCTTTAATTTTGACAGCAAATGGTTGAGATCTCACTCCCACTTTGTAGTTGAAAGAGCTTTGCATCAAAGGCCATGGGGGAGTAATCAGTGGCAGAGATGGGCTATGCATGATCTTAGGTGAGCTTCTCTCTAGACTCTACAGTTGTCCTGTCCTACCCTGCGACAGTCACTTCCTTCCTGCACCTGTCGGAAATACAGTGTGGCATGCTCATGCCACCCCAGCAGATCCTAATGGAAGTTCCCAGGCACACAGGGGAAGTGCTACTCTGTCAGATTGGGGAGAAAACTTTTGAATTCAGTGGTGAAGTGACTTGTTCAAGGTCAAATAGGCAGGAGATAAGAACAAAGGCACATTTTCTGCTTCAGGACCAGTGCAATTTCCACTTCTTCACAGCTCCTCTGAGTGACAGCTGAGTTGAGTGATCTTGAAAAGCTGGTAGATTGTTGGAAACTTTACTTTCAACAACATCTTGAAAGCTAAATTTGAGGGGAAGGTTCAAAAAGGTAACTTTGAGTTTCTTTGTTCAAACGAAGGAACACAGAGACACGTTTTCAAATCCTCAAGTGATTGATTTGGGAAAAAAGAAGTTTATTTTTGCTCAACTTTTCCAAAGTTGCAATCCAGCCAAGTCATTCTGGGTAATACACTAACTTGAGCCTGTCTCCCTGGCTTCATGCTGTGTGGGTAAATTACCAAGGAGTATTGGAATTCTTATCTTCCGATTCTTCACTATCCCCAATACAATTTTGAAGGCTCTTATAATTTTGAAAGCCTGCTTTCTCAAATGGTAATAAACAGTTAGCCCCACTGAAGACAAATCCAATTAAATTGGCTCGAGAGCCGTAAATTAAAAAGTGGGGGGAAAATCAGATGTTAAATCCTTGGGCACAGATCCTAGCCACTATAAATCAAGTTCTTGGCTTCATCTTGACATCCAAATCATCCACTCCAAATGCCAGCTTCCAATCTGCCCAACACAAACTCAAAATCAAATTAAAGCTTTTTGAGTAGCTGTTTCAGGTTCCTCTCTCTCTTTCTCTATTATCTTTGAAATACCCCTTCTCTCCTTAGCTCGGAGTCAGAAAATCCAGGCTTGGGTTCGCAGAGGGACTTTGGCTTTGAGGTGGCAAGACAGATTGAGCTGCAGGAAAACACTCTACTCTGCCACAGTAGAATGGGCTGGTGTTATAGATCCACAGGGCAAGACAGAAGCTAGAGAGGTGTGACCTCTTCATTTTATGCAAGAGTTTGAGGCTCAGAGCAGAATAGCAGCATGGTCGAGCGGCAAAGGCCAGGAGAACCGAGTTTGAGTTGTGCTTGTCCTTATCTGGTGGAATGACTTGGAGCAATTGATCCTTTTGACTACATCTTTCACATGGGAATAAAGGCACAGACTTAAAGGAGAGAGCACACAACTGGGCACGTGCCCTTTTTGCCTACTGTGCGAGGCCAGAGGATAGTGGCAGCCTTGGAATCAGAATCCCAAGCTGCTGGCTTTGCAGCCTCGGCTCTCCCCATGGGCCCTTTGAAGGAGCCATGCTCATTCTTTATGCCTTTTCTGCCTTTGCAGAGATCTTTTCAATCAAGCCATTTTCTCTCGGAGAACAACTAAGCACACATATGATTTTTCTGTTCTTTCTATGAACCTCAGGTAAAACCCAAATTCTCCTATGCAAATGAAGCCAGAGCGCTTCCCTAACCTGATTACCCACAGAGAGGGTAGTCTCCAGGGCAACCAGGCCCTAGAAAGGCTCCCAGTGCTAGTCCCAAGCAAGCAAATGCACCTGTTTTTAATTAGCCAGAGCAAAAACAATCCTGCCAGCCGCAGGGATGCCTGGCAGCCAGAGTTAACCCCTTAGTGCTCCCTGCTCCAAAAGGCTCCGGAAGACACCAGCTCAACTGGGCTGTCCCCAGAGCTGCTGCTGCTATGTGGGCCCTGCCCTTCCTTGCCCTGTATTCAGAGGGCAACCTTGTCGCCAGCCTCCTGCTTGGAAGGCGGAAACTTCCCCAGTGCCCCTCCCTGGCACATCCTTTCATCCCCATACCTTGGCCTTGTGCTCACCAGTCACAAAGCCCCGTTTGCATGATTATCTGATAGTTGCTCACAAAAGCATGTGAGAAGCTAGAACTCCCCTATTTTCTCCGAGCCAAGAAACTGAGCTCAGAGAGATCGTGGGATTCTGACAAGTTTAGAGAGCTATCCAATGGCAAAGCCAGGTCTGTACTCACTGAATCCAGATCTCATTCCCAGACCTGCTCCCTGGGCCCCTGGACTCCGCCATCCCTTTAGAGCAGATGTTCCTCACTGACAGGCCAATGACCTGGTTTTGTCCCAGGGCAGGTGGACAGAAGATAGTTTTTTTGAAAAACACTCCCTGAGCCTTAGTGGTTCCTACTTGGCACTATACTTCGGAATCATTTGAAGGACCTTAACCAAAAGAGATGGTCAGACTCTGAGAACAATGTTGTAGGAGTGTTTGGGAGTGGGCTTCAGCTCTAGTACTTCCTGGAATCCCCCAGGTGGTCCTAATACAGAAGCAGACCTCAGATGGACTCTGATGACCCTGCCTACTCTGAGAAGTTATGATTTTTGAGGTAGGGAAGGGACGGTGGCATCAGGATGTTGGGAGGGACAGAGGTCTGGGACTAATTCCATCTTCAGAGTGGTCGGCAGACTTGCACACATGCTGTTCCCTCCTGGACTCCTTGTTGGCGTATTGCCCTGTCCCTTGTGTTCATCTAATCAATCAGCGTGGAAATTAAGCCGTGTATGTGTTAATTGTTACGGATTCTTTTTCTTTCTGGTAAGACTCTTGGCATTTCATACCAAGAAGGAAGCCTAGGGTAAAGCCGACTCGGAGCTGTGGGCCTCTTCTTAAGGATGAGAAACCTGGAGAAGACAGAAGGCTAAGCACAGTCCTGCAGGAGAAGCACCTGCAAGCTTGGGCACGTACACGTGGAGTTTTGCATGAGTTTTGGAGTTCTCAGGGTGCAGATGTTTTTCTGCACTTTTAAAGTCACTCATTTAACTAACGATGGGCTCACCCCTGGTCTTTCTGATTTGGTAAGTCTGGAGTGGAGTCTAAGTTTTTGCATTTTTGCTAAGTTCCAGGGGATGATGAGGATGGTGCTGATTTGAGGAAGATGCTTTGAGAACTGCAGCTCTGGGACAAAGCCCTCTTTTCTCGTATTGCCATCCTGAACTGTAGACAAGTGAGCTCAGATACAGAGAGAGGTCACACAGCGAGTTCAAGGCTGAGCTAGCAATGTCAAGTCCCAACCACTCCCGTCCAATCCAACTCTACTCATGAAGTACAGAGACCCCCACTGAAAAGACCCTTGTCATAATTCAGCTTCTCCTCTTGTCAGATCAGCAGGATGTCTGCAGAGGTGGTTGTGGTTGGTAGTTTCCTCTTTCTTATAAATGCCAGCTTTGCACACAAAAGGTGTGACAGAGGTAGTCTGCAAGCTTATTGTACAAAAAAGATATTTTCTCTGTGTTCTTGGTAAACACTTGTGTCCCCTGTGTTTGGTCTGGAGGATGGAACAGAGAGCACTTGTCATGTGAACCTCCAAGCCCTCCCCCGACACTGGGCATGAAGTTCAAAGAATTCCCCAAATCTTTGTTCAGAGAATCTTAGGCGATAGCCCTCTCTGCACCCTGCAGTCAATAAACCTGTTTCCTGAAATTCCTCAGGTGTCCAGCCTCTCCTGTCCCATATCACTCACCTGTGACAAGCAAGGGGCAGAGACAGCTTCCTTCCATTGACTTAAAGGTGCATAATGCTACTAAAGGTCAGAATGTGTTCACTGTCAAAAAAATTGAGTGTCCCAGGAGCATTTTCATAATTTGGGCTGGAGCGAAGGGAGGTGCTCAGAAGGGCTTAGAGAAGTGCCTGCAGCTGAGCTTTGTCTAGAAGGAAGCTTAAAGGATAAAAAAAAAAAAAAAAGAGCCACTCGTCGTTGACTATCTAACGAGTGTCAGCCACTTCATGTGGATTCAGCTCCATTGAATCCTCACAATAATGGGGTATTACACCAAACTCCCACCAGAGGAAGTCAGCCATGGTGCTCTTTCTAGTGTTGTGCCATGTGTGGAACAAACCCCCCAAACCAAAAAAACCCTCTTTGTGTTTTATTCTGGTTTTGTGTTTATGTGAAA
This sequence comes from Marmota marmota marmota, assembly GCF_001458135.2. NCBI lineage: Eukaryota > Metazoa > Chordata > Mammalia > Rodentia > Sciuridae > Marmota > Marmota marmota. The sequence continues at coordinate 50,381,008 of NW_025999977.1, forward strand.
ATGTGACCCTTGCAAAGGGGCAGTGAAGGGCTTCAGTAAGTGTGTTCCTGGAACTCAGGTGACACCGTCCCATTGGGTGGGCCTCTGTGTGGGGTGGGATGCACTAATGAGCAGGTGACAGCCAGGGACAGTGCAGCAGGCTGGTCGCCAGGAGACGGGGTGAACCTTGACTCTTCCCAGGTTTCCAGGGCACACTGGGTCAGAGTGGGCAGTGACGAGGCACAGGAAGCAAGTGCATCGGGGACAAGGCCCCCCCTCTAGTCCCCCTCCACAGGAAGGGCCATAAGCGTGAACTCACTTGTTGTGGTTGGGATGTGGTCTGTCCCTCTGGATTCATGTGTTGGAAGCCTGGTCCCCAGTGTGGTGATGTTGCAGGCCACCAGGCCACCAGGCTGCTTGCCCTGTTCTGCCCTGAATTCATCAAGGGACACTGGGCAGGCTGGGCTACCTCAGGGTTTAGGTCTCAAGTTGATTTATCTCTGAGGACTCTGCACTCTGGATTCCCCAGTTCTCTAGGGAAGCACGAGGCAGCAGTGTGGGAGCAATTGAGAATAAAGGTGGGTCTCCAGGAACAGCATGTCCTATGGACCTGGTCTCACATCGCAGGTGGTGGCAGCCTTTCGGTGCCTGCAGTGGCTGAGCCCATGCATTCACTTGGGAAGAGAACAGGTCTGGTGACAATGAGACTGAGCATGAACCTGGCTCGGCCTCTCCTACACGAGCTATTTCGATCTTGCATGACTTTTCTTGGAGCTTTTCACCGGTAAGAGGCTAAGCCTGCAACATAGAGATGATGAGCACACACTGTTTGGAGTTGCTTTCAATATAACATGAAACAGGAAGACGGAAACTGTGCACATCCCTGACAGAATCCCAGGGCTTCCACCAAGAGCAGCTGAGTGTTACTGCTGTGGCCGCTACTCACATGCCTGGAGGGTCGACTGTTCTAGAAACCACGTTTGGGAGCAGGTGGTGAGAAGGGCTAGAATTTCCCCTGCCCTCAGGAAGTTCACAGTCTTCACATGCAAACCCATCAGCATGTGAACTCACTCTGACAAAGGTGGTCAGGGAGGAACGTGCCTTGGGAGTTTAGAGAGAGATCTCTCCTGATGAGTCCTCAGACAAAGCTCCTTGGGGAAATGGGCTTTGGGTCTCAGCAGGACTTAGTTTTAAAGGCATTCCATGGAGCAGATGGCCATCTGCTCCAGGATCACCATCTTTCCACCCTCCCCTCTCCCAGAACATGCATGAGTCATGTGCAGTCTGCATTGCTCTCATTAGGACCGGTGGCATTTAATATCCCCAGATTTCAAGCACTTCAGCTGAGTCACTTTCCCAATGTGCCACTGAATTCAAGATGAATGGAGGAGGCAGATACATGGGTCTGCGGTTTGGATGTTGGTTTGCTTGTTTTGTGACCGCCAGGCTGTTGGATTCCTCCCTGATTCCCTGAGGAGCCCACAGAGAGGACAGCAGGGCCACCAGCTCCCCAGCAGCTGAGGTAGATGGGTGCTGGGTGGCATGAGAGCAGGAGGGATCTTCAGGAAGTTTCTGGGCTCTGGTTTCACTACTGCAGCCTGGGGTCTTTGATAGCCTGTTTTTGGAATCTTCACTTAGTGCATTTATTTATTCAACAAACATCTGTCGAGTACTCACTACTGTCACACCATTTACTGGGACGCAGTCCTTGTCTTTATAGAGCTCCTGCTCTAGAGGAAAGTACATAGGATTATAAAGCAAAGTTAAGGCAGAGATGGAGAAATGCCCACGTTTCTCGGAGTGTCCAGGAGGGGGCGCCTGACCCAACCTAATGAGTTGAAGCTCAGCTGCCCCCTGCAGGTGGTGGCCAGCCCTGCCCTGGATCTCCTGGGCAGCGAGTGGCTCTGTCCTCCTGGCTGCCAACTGCCTAGCATCCCATCAGATGTGACCATGCCACAGGCGACAGGAGTTCTCCCCTGAACCTTGGTTTTCTCAGCGTCGAGTCAGTGTTGACCTCCAGCGTTGACTTCTTCTCTCAATTCCTTTGAAACCATGATTTTGATCATTAGTTTGCATTTATAAAAATAGCTCTGTGATTTTTGTACAAGGTGAAATTTTTCCTCCCAGTGCTTCATTTCCATCTTAGTGAGAAGCTGGCTCTGAGGATGGTGGTCTTGCCCACCTGTTCATAAGCCTTGCCCCCGGTGGATTCCAACTGTATACCAACAACACGGTAGGTACTCTTTCAAAGTGGTGACTGTCACGCTGAAGCAGCTTTTCCCCAAGTGGCTGCATCAGCTCACTCTGTCACCTGGGGCGTGTCTTCCCACACATGAGGCTCTGATCCACACCAGGAGAAAGACATGCTTTCATAGAACTTCACCAGTTTCTGGTTTCTATGATTTGCAGGGCTTGTTCCACAAGTTAAAATGAATAAATAAATAAAAAAGGTTTGGATCCAGGATTGTGAGATTCTGTGACATTGCATGTGGCTGTAGTGACTGGATTTAGTCATCTGCACTTGGCTTTGCCTGTACAGTCCTCAAGAGGCTATGCCATCACTAGAAAAGAACTTGTACAATACAGCGATTGCCCTTATTTTTTAGGCAAGACCAGGACTGTGTTGAGAAGGCCTGGGTGTGTTTGCACACTCATTTATTCACTCATTGGCACGTTCATGAACAGTGTCTTCAACAAAAGCTGATTTTCACTGGAACTGGCCTTTGTCCTTGGTTCCCACTGTGGCTTCCTGGCTTCTTTTTGCCTCCTTTTCAGGGTCGGTTCTTGACCATGTGACCCTCTATTCCTTTGATCCTCTGACATAAACTCCTACTTCACTTCTTTTCCTCAGAACAGCTAATTTACTCCAGTAAGGATTCTCTTCTTCGTGGCCCCTTCACCCTAGGTTCTGTGGCTTTGGGATCATGCTTGTTTGGCTGCCTAGCTCCTGACTCCAATCTGGGTTGCTCTCCTCACAGCCTCCGACTTCCTGGTCTACACCCTGCCCTTCCCCAGCCTTTCAGAGCCTCAGTTTTCAGCAGCTTTGAGCCTCGTGTTGATCATCATTGTAATCAGCGAGGACTCAAGGAGGCAGAATTCCCAGGTTCACCGTAATGTTGCAGACCATTTTCCAAAGTTTATGAAGATAAAATCCCATATATATTATATATGATATAGATTATGTGTGTATTTTAACATATATATGTACATACATATCACATAGTGTTTCTTTCTCTCTCTTCCTCCCCTTACTTCCTTTTACAGACAATATCAGGAATACAAAATATGAGAAATGCAAAGTTAGTAGGGAAAAACAATTTATGGCTGCCTTAACCAGGGCTCCCAATTTGTGGAGGAAAGGAAACTGGGATTCAGAAATTGGAGTGGTGTCAGAGAGACTCATGGAGCTCAGAGGTGCTCTGTTGGCAGACAGTGTCTCAAGACCTCAGCTCAGGGCTGCACCTCTGTGTGGGACCACAGTTCCTAAGACTATTTAGTGTGTCCTTAGGTCAGTGTTTTAGGAGCCATAACTGAAGAAGGAGAGAACTAACCCGGAGCCGATCCGTGCTGGAGATACCTTGTGAGGGCTGTGGGCTGTCTATTTAAAAATGATGAATTCAATTTAATGACTATCTTCTCCCTAGATTTCTACCCCTATTAAGTATTTTGCAAGATTTTTATTACTTGCTAAGAATCTAAGTTATTTCCTCTCATTTTTCTTGCAAAAGATGAGTTCAATATTTCATCTGTTCTCATTTATTGTTAATTCTCTTTTCCTAGTCATTTATTAGGAGACCCATTTTTCTTTGTGGTTTATCCTTTTCTCCCTTAAAGTGTTTATAAAATCTTCTCTAACTCTTTTGCCACTTAAAGAGTCATCTCTCCTTTTTTTCATTGCCCAAGCCTATCTGGTTTGGCCTTTAGCTGAGACATAATCAAATCCTCTCCTTCATTCTGATCTTTTTTCATTATGATATTTCTCTAGACTTGTAATTTTCCAAGTCTCTCTGTTAAAGCTACAATTCTGGTTTCTATTTTCACCCTGTTTGGATGGGATGGAGCTTTAATTCCCTTTAATTTAATGGAGAGAACTAACCCAGAGCCAAATACACTTTTATTGAGCACCTACTCACTAATGCAATGTGCAGTGACTGCCACAGAATACAAGAAGCACTCACTGTATGCCCATGTGGTAATTGTGATTTCTAGCCCTGTGTTGGTTAATCCTAGTATTACAAAGATGAATCGGAAATGAGGCATTCCTCTGCTTAAACCCTGGCAGATGAACTTCAGGTCCCCGAGACAGATCTGAAGGCTGTCACTGACCCTTTTGTGGATGTCTATGCCTGGCAGGTGGAATTGCAGCCTGGTGCTGAGGTGTGTGTGGCACGGCTTCCTTCCATGCCTCTCCCCCGCGTCATCGCTTCTCACAGTCTGATGTTTGCTTTTCCTCCAAAATTCTTCCTTCCTTCCTCTGTGCTGCACTCTGCACCCAATGTTTACATTGTTGTGCACCTAGTAGGCCCTATCTGGATGTTGAAAAGCCTCCCTTTCTCTCCTAGAGCCTGAACTCTGGAGACCAGGACTTCACCTCATTCTGAATCGAGTCCCTGGTGCCCGATTCACCATTCAGCACATGGGGTCAAATTATTAAAAACACCGGGTATAGAGTTATTATTTTAGAAGTAATGATGAACGGATTGGGTGACCTGGAAGAAAAGAAGAGACTAGGGAAGACTTGCTGGTAGACTGGACATTTACAACCAGACCATGAGGAATGGAGTGTCAGTGGTGAAACTTCATGGAGCTGGACACGCCCGGCGGAGGGAGGGGCTACCTGCTGGAAAAGGGCCGAGTGGAAAAGTGCTGGACTTCCTTTTATTGCTGACCATAGGATGCCCTTTGGCATGGCTGAAGCAGGCTTTGTTTTTTTAGAGGGAAAATGGATGGTGTCATTTGTGCATTTATGTCTTCTACAAATATTTGTTGAGTGTGTGTCTGTATCTTGTAAATAGAAGCCTGGAAAGGTAGGAAGGACCAGTGAGGCCTTGTGGACATTAGGCTGTAGAGTTTTATAGTTTTATGGTGAGGGGAGAGACAGAAAATGGGAGAGAGATTGTCTTTCCCTAAGAACTGGCAGGAACCATCCAAAAAAAAAAAAAAAGAGTGATTCAATGTTTGCCTGAGAAATTTCATTTCTGTTCTTTCTGCAAACACTTTTGGTAACCCTTGTTCTAGTATCATCCCCCCTTCCCAGTGTAACTTCTCTCCTGGGGCATCCAGTTGCAGTCCCTGATACCTTGAGGAGGATCCTGCCCCCTCTGTCCTTGTAAGCCGGCTTTGCTTGGTGCAGTGTGTGCTTTCGCAGTGAGGAGGTGGGAGAACCACAGACATGGGGTGTGCCTCCTTCCCCAGGCCCTGAAATCATAGGCTCCCCCCAGCTGGCCTATTTTCTAGGGTGAACCTTGGCTGGATACCTGGGTTGGGGAGTAAGGAAAGTGGGCTCCTTCCTCTTAGAGGGCCCTGGAGGAGTAGATAGAAGTATTTTGAAAAGAACCACCAAATTCCAAATTCCAAGTTGGTTGTGATCTTCAAACTGTATTCACTCTTAAAATATCATGCAGTAAAATCAGCAGTGTTTCCGGTGGAAACTTGCAAGGGACACTGCAAGGGACACGTCGGCACTGTTGTGTTCAAGGGGTGTAGAAAATCTCCCAAGTTAGCATCACAGTGAGCCTGACAGCAATTGCAAAGCAGCCGCTGCAGGTGAGCCAGCCACAGAGTTAATTCTTCTCAATTTTATCGCACTAAGAACTAAAAAAAAAAAGTAAGCTAGAATAAGAGAAGTCATTTACGTATTCATCCAGCCACTTGACATTTATTTATTGAAAATGTCCTGTGTGCACAATTGTGGCTACCGCATGGACATCAGCCACCTGGACTGCTGGGCAGAAGTCTCTAAAGTTCCCTGGATAGCTTTTCTGTCCCCCTGATGGGGGTGGACTGGGCCTGGGATCTGCTCTACTGTAAAATAGGGAGCAAGTCTGGGCCTTGGGTTTTGAGTTGAGGTGTTAAGAAAGCCTGGAACCTTCTGCCTCCTTCTCCAGAAATGCCTGCTTTATGGAAGATCTGAGCTGCCAGGTAAGAAATCCAACCTTCCGGTGGGAGAACCATGCAGGAGGAGAGGGAGAGAGGCCCCATCATTCTCGCTTCCAAGGACAGCCTCCATATGATGCCCACTTGGCCACCAGGTGACAGAACCACACAAGACTGCAAGTGAGACCCAGAGGCCTCCCCAGATGAGCTCCAGCTGCAGAATCCTGAGAAATAATAACTCGCTGGATGTTCTATTGCTTGGCTTTAGGGGGCTTCTGAGGCAGCCATAGAAAAGCAGACAACCCCTCCTGTTCTCTGCCATCTGAACTTGATGGTTTAACTGCTATAACTTCCTTGATGGGTCCTTGTCATGATGCCCATCTGTGGTGATTGATTTCCCAAGTGCCTCCTGGGTCTTATTGGAAAAGCTGCCCCACATCTCCTTGGCAACACCAATGGCTGATCTTTATCTTTTCTCCTCAAGGAAGAAAGAGATTTGACATTCTTGTAGGATCCACAGGCACACGTTGGCATTTAAGAGGAATGACCCGTTGGAATCCTCGCAATATCAATAAAAAGATTGTCCTTACTTACCTGCAGTGTATGAGAAAACTGGGCCAAATTTGATTAAATTATCTGAGACCACTGAGTTGGCAGGCCATGGGGAAGCTGAGCTTAGGTTCTTCTGATTCTAAACTCAGAACATATTTCAGCAGAACATCACTCCTGCTATTTTGAACCGGCAGCATCACTCTTGGTTTCAATCTGGCCCATTCAGGAAAGTGTCTGCACTCAACCCAGGGATGTGCTATGAAGGGTAAGCAGCCCTCGGTATCTCCAGGAGCCTGAACTGTACCCTTCCAATGGACCTCCACATGGTTCCTCCTCCCTCCCAAGTCCCAAGTCTGATTTGTAACCACTGCCATCCACTTGAAGCTGCCCTCTGGGAAATCAGAGGGTCCCCTCTGAAGCTAGCAAGTCCACCATCTTGCTGCACTCTGATGTTTCACCAGAAGACCTAGAACACAGGAGTTAATGTGCTGAAAGGCTGGAGCACATTCCATCCAATGGTATCTTTAAAAAATGTAGGAACCTTTCTGGATTGGGACTTGCTCAACAGAAATCATTGTGAAGTTGTAGGATCATTCGAATAGAGGGAAGACAAGAGTGGGGGCAATCAGCGTTTCATTATATCTCCTGAGGTTTCCCAAGCAATGGATGTAGGAGAAGTGAAGCTTTTAAGAAGAAAAATGGTGCATATAAATGGCTCAGTAAAATAAGTGTTTTCACATTTTACTCAGAGAAAAATGTAGTGTACGTTTTAGTGGAGAAAAGTGGATATTTCAATAATTTATCAAACTTCTTTCCTTGGGGAGAATGCGGAGTAGTATCTCCATAATTCTCTAGAAAGGGTCCAAGTTTAGTCTCCATAAGTCGAAAGCACCTAACATAAGAAAGGCAGGAAAGCCGGTGGTGAGGACGTGTCCAGGAGGAGGCGGGATCAGGCCTGGCTCTGGGCCCTACTTTGCCACCTGCTGGCTAGGTGACATGGGTAAGCTCCTTCCACCTGCTCCGAGGCTTTGCTCTCCCATGTAAAAGTGATGGGAAAAGAAACCACTCAGGGACTCCTGTGTCATGTGGTCTGACTGCCCACTCCCCCTGGGCCACTGAAGCCCTGCAGTCTTTCCACACAGCTCTGAAGGCCTCTACCTGGCACTTGGAAATCTCTGAATAAGAGGCCCTGCATTTTCTTTCAGGTTGTGTGGTCAAACTTTATGTGAATTCTCAGAAAAAATTAGAACATTTGTATTAATGGGCCTCTAACTTGTCAACAGAATGGCCACCATCAGTGAAGATAGTCCTTTTCGCTGTGATCCATTCCCCAGGTGTTTACACCTGTGGCTTTACCTGTTTAATGGTCCACAGGCTTCTGCCTCTAGCAGGGCTGGTGCTTGGTTTCTGTACCCTTAGGAAGGCCCGGCAGGGTCTGTGCAGTAGCTGAGGCAGCTGCGGTACTGACACACAGTGGGTGCTCTCTGTGTGGCTGGGCTGCTATTAACACACAGAATGTGAGTCAACAAAAATGGAAAGAGAACGCTGCAGTGTGTTTCTTAGCAGCTAATTGGTTTGTTGTGCTTAGGACAAGCTTCCAAATATATGCTATGGAACCTCCCCCACAACACTGGGGAAGCATCGAGTGTGGGAGGGAGAATGACTAAGGCAAAAATTGCTACGAGAAACAGAATAAAACTGCTCTTAAATTTCAAGCAGCATATTATCAAATTTGAAAAAGATTTAATAACATGTATAATGGCTTGGTACTTGGAATATACTGAACATTGGTATTATTAATCTCCAGTGTGGCATCTTGGCTGGGGCTGAATGAAGCAAGGCCTCTGATACTTTTGAGGGCAAGAGTTAGGTGGCTCTCCTCTCTTCCGAGTACCAAAGAGCCTCTTGGGAAACCCTGAACTAGGAGACCACTGAGATTTAGAAACAGGAGCCTATTCATTTACATAGTTCATATTACGGTGTCAATGGATTTGCTTTTCCCAGAACAATTTTGTTGTTTTGTTGCCAGTTATCTGTGAGGGAAAGTTGAGTGGCTTAGTTTTCTTACTCTTCCATTTTATACATTCAACTTCATATCAAAATAGCATATTTACATAATTTAATAAGCCAAACAGAATCATAGAGCCATCACCAATAATGATAACACAGTAATTCTCTGCCCTTCTCCCCTGCACTCTGAGCTGAGCTCTGGCTTCTTAGCATAAACCACTTTCAGTTTTGTGAGCTGTTTCTTTGGGTGTTGACCTCCTTGTTCCCAGACGATATGCTCATTGTACCATTTCTGGTTGACCAGTGCATGGACGGTGGTGAGCATTCTCCTGTGGAGGGAGACCGCATGTGTACAGCTCTGCCTTCTCTTCCCTCCCATCCATCTTCCAGTTTTTGTTTAAACCCATTTTCAGTGCTCATATTATTATTGTTATATAAACACCACTCACAGATGAGCCATGTGATATTCTTTTTCCCCCTTTGTTCTACTTATTTATTTTATGTGGTGCTGAGGATCGAACCCAGGGCCTCGCATGTGAGGCAAGCACTAACCACTAAACGATAACCCCAGCCCCGAGCCATGTCATATTCTATATTAATTTTTTCCATGACAATTTATTCCACTTTTCTTTTAGTTTATCAGTGATTATTTTTTTTCATTTGCTTAGTTATGGAGGTACCTGTCACTCATATTTTTCCATACTCTTCAAAAAAACCTATAAAACCTCTCTGAATTCAGCAAATATATCAGCAAATATATCATTTATAGAGCTTTTGGTGGCCCCTTATTCTTCTGCTCCATTCTGGATGACACCACTGTCATCTAAGGACTTTCTCTTTCACTCATCAGGGAAGTCTCCTTGCCTCCTGACTGCTGGTCCCCCGTCTTCTGGATCGCACTATTCCTCTTGCTTGGTCTACCTTCTCATCTTGGCAGAGAACATCCTCTAACACCTTTGAGTAGACAAGCATGAGAGTCATATTTTTGTGAGTCTCTACAAGTCTAAAGTCAATTAAAAACACAATATTGATAGAGTCTTACCTTGTAGAAATTAAGAAGTATTCTCCTAAGTAATATTTAGATCTCAGATTAAAGAATCAATTAATCTTGAAAAAAAATAACAACAACAGATACTTGGTATTAGTTGGTCCCAGTAGGCAGAAGAACTCCATTCAGAGATTGGAGAGAAAGAGATTTTACTAAAGTGAGCTGTATACATATATGTATGTGTATATATCATGATATATAATATATATATCATGATATATAATATATATGTAATATATATATATAATATAAATATATATACTATCCCTCAGTATCTGTGTAGGACTGGTTTCAGGTCCCTCCACAGACACCAAACTTTGAGGGTGCTCTAGTCCATTTTATGAAATGAAATAATATTTGCATGTAACCTACACAATCCTCCCCTATACTTTAAAGCATCTCTAATGGCTGTTTTATTTTTACCAGCAGAGGTGATGCACAGTCTGGGACTGATCCCTCTGGATGGGTGTTGTGATCATGGCCGCCCTGTCCACCTTTCTCTCTTTCCTCCTCACTCCGTTTCTCTGCCACCACTGTCCGTGCTGAAGGCTTCATTGTCGGGAAGGAGGACTGCTTACCGCAGAGCATGGGCTCACCCAGAAGGAACGGCTACTGATTTGGAGTTTACCTTCTTTAAAAATGTTTTAATGTTGCACCTCCTGGATCCTGTGTGCCATGTTAGATGGTGATAGCACACACTGACTGGCTTGTCTCATACTGACCCTGGGAGTTAGTATCAGACCCATTTTACAAGAGAGCAAACAGGTGTAATGAAAGGATGGGTAAGTGATTTGGGTCAGAAAATACTTTTCAGATCTGGGAACGAAATCAATATTACTTGATTCCAAACCCAGTGCTTTCCTTACCACACCACAGCTGCCTCTTGTCTCCGTGATTTTAGAAAGGAGTGAAGGCAATGTAGGTAAGTCCCCCGATTCCCTTAGTTGGAGGCAAGGGTGGTGGTTGGGGGCCATCTTGCAGAACTGGGTTCTGGGGGAGAACTGTGCTGTCCCTGGAGTGAGGGAAAGGGCACAGCTACTAAAAAGATTTGCTGCTAATAATCTCTTTCCTTTATCAGAGTTTCAGGCTCGCTCAGAGCCGTGCTGTTTCTAGGTGTGTGTGTTGTTGGGGTGGTTCTTGGTTCTCTCTCACACTCTATTCACTCACAGTTTAAAATCTCGGGTTGTCCTAAGAAATGAATGAGATTATGTAGGTGAAGTGACAGGGGAAATGGTGCCTTTAGTGCCCTTCCATATTTGAACTAGGGTGATCCACTCTTCCTACAAACATTTATGGAAGGGCTTCTCAGTGTCAGATCCAGATACCTATATGTGGAAGAAAATATTCAATATTAAAATATGCTTTGTGTTAATCCAGTTATTTTAATTAAAAAATCAAACATTATAAAGCTTTTTTAATTTTGAGGTGCTGAGGGTCAAACCCAGGGCCTTGTGCTTATTGGGAAAGCATTCCACTATTGAGCTACACCCCCGTGTTAAAGCACTTTTATTTTAGCAATTTTATTTCTATCTCTGCATTTTATTTCTATCATATTAATTCTGTTGGAAATATTTTTATAATTTGGCTTGTCTAGATTCAGAATAGGAATCCAGACCCCAATTCCCAAGTACTCTGCTTCTCTCCACTGACTGGTTTTTCTTCTCTCTTCCAGTAATCGTGAAAATTTGACAAAAAATATATATGTGGCATATTTATGCTAATATAGCTATTTTAGAATCACTCTTTCCCTTCAGTTTCAAATCTCTCAGGGATTAATTTGGCAAGAGAGAAAGTAGTAATTTTTATAGAAATTAGTAACTATAATCCTTTTATTCTAAAAAAGATTTGCTACTAATAATCTCTTTCATTTACCAATGGGTATTTTTGAAGCTGAAGTCTAAGGCAATTTACACTTTGATTTTAGTGCCTGCTATTCTAAGAGCATGATTGCCACTACCTTTAATAAGTTCTTAACTTCAGCAAAATAATTTGCAAATTCTTCTAGATAATACATAGGTAATACCCTTATCAGCAGAAAATGCTTAGTATTGCTAAATAAAGTTGAAAAAAAATATGCTGGATGCTAAGCTTTATATTTTTCCTCTAAGGCCATTTGCTGGGATTGAGGTAGAGTTTTTTGCTATGTGGAAAATATGGAAATTTATATCTTACATCATGATACATTTTACTTTCTTTGTTAAGAATCTTTCATTATCTCTTTTGTAAAATGAATCTTTGGGTTCTGGGGAATAAAATCCTCAGAAACTATGAAGAAAGGATAAGTTTTTCTTCTCATAGTTTCCTCAAATGAGGGGAAATGATTCAGAAAAGATAGGTATCAGCATTTAAACAGTAGGGTTTCTTTTCTCTTGTCCTTCTTTCATTCTTTTTTTTTTCTTTTTTTTATAGTGCTGGGCTGGGAATTGAACCCAGAACCAATCACATGCTAGGCTAGGTGGATGAATCAGTTGGTTCAGACAAACTGAGATATATCCCCAGACATATAACTTTGTTTTCTAATGAAAAAGAAAACCCAGAATTTCTTGAGAACGTTACATTAGGAGTTTTGACACTATTATATTTCAAATACATTTCCAAAAGTAGTTAATTATTTCAGATCACATATTCTGTAATGATTTTAGTTAATTTGGAACACATCTAATCACACCTACATGCACATGTATTAAATTTCTGTTTATAATTTTAATATATTAGTTGTGTGTATGAATGAGTGTGTGTGAGTGTGTGTGTGTGTGTGTGTGCATGCACATGTATGTGTGAAATGATATGACTTTGCTATTGAAATGACTTTTAAATTCATTGACTACTTACTTTGTTGGAGTGATGTCCTGTGTAAATCTTTCTTACAATGTATCCTACAAGTTAATTCCCATCATCTCTATTTTATAAATTAGGAACTTCAGAAGGGTCAAAAAGCACTCATTTAGCACCTGGAAGAACTGCATTCCTAATGTCATGCATATTCCACAGCTTCTTCCCTACCAAGCTTGGAACTTCAATCTTGGAAGGCTTTGTATGCTGGGCCGATGCATCTGTTCCTCAAAGCTGCCTGTGTTGCAAGAATGTGGGAAGTCTGGGTCTTTTTCTTGGAATTTAGGAAATCACAGGACTACATTCTGTGGGTCAATTATGAGGACTCATTTTGGTGACAGGGAATTCTTTTCCTTCTTCTGCTTCCATAGGATGCTACCTTTGGATTTGGAAACTTTCTGTTTTTGTGCTCACAGAGGTGGATGAATCAGTTGGTTCAGACAAATATTTCTGATTAGAATATTGATGGAAAAGCATTGCTCCAGTCTGTTGCTCTCTTGGAGGCCTGTGCCAGCGTGAGCAGAGAGCAAAGCAAACCCTGACAGAGCAGTTCCGTGTGGGAAGTGGCAGGTGGAGGCCACATGGCTTCCAAACAGGATGCTGCCATTCTTACCACCAGGTACTGGAGCCTAAACCAATCACCATACAACTGATTATCAAATGCAGCCATGATAAAGGGATGGGAGAGTCCTGGGGATTGACAGGGGGCTGGTGACCTCCCTTTAGAAGGCCAAGGAACTGCCTCCTTGAGCAGAGATATGTACTGGGCCTTCACGGAATGGGTGAATTTGGAGCAGGTGTTCACGAGGTCTGAAGGGGAGTTCTAGAGAGGACATGCCCAAGCACAGGCACAGGGTGAGGAAGTGTGGCCCCACCAAGGGCCAGCCTCTACTGCCACTGTGCATCATGCACTCTTTACTCCCTTGAAAGCCTTCACACTCTATTCCAGATCTCCCCAACTCTTCCTGGCATCTGACCTTAGAACTGTTTTTCTCACCCACGCCCCACTCCTGACCCGAGAGTCGACTGCACTTATCTGGCTTTGACCTCAGGAATAAAATGTCCATCTCGGTCCACTCAAAGTTCTGACTCGTTCTCTGCAGACTCCTATGTTGACTTTCCTGGGAACATGCATGGCTGGTTGAGCTCAGCTTCAGAATCAGACACCATGGCACAAGTCTTGGTGACGTCTGTCTAACCCGGCTCCCTCCAGTCCTGTGGCAGAAAACGGGGGGATGTGCAGAGAGGTGGCATTCTGAGATAGAAACGGCTTGTTTTTATTTATTTTTGTGTTACTGGGCACTGAATTCAGGAGCACGCTACCTCTGAGCTATAGCCAGAGTCCCTTTTACTTTATTTTTAGACAGTGTGTTTGAGTCAGCTTCTTAGCTGCTGTGATCAAAAGACCTGCCAAGAACAATTTTAGAGGAGGGAGTTTATTTGGGGGCTCACAGTTTCAGAGGTCTCAGACCGTAGACAGCCAACTCCATTTCTCCAGGCTCGAGGTGAGGCAGAACATCATGGCAGAGGGTGTGAGAGAGGGAAGCAGGTCAGGAAGCAGAGAGAGAAAGGGACTCCACTTGCCACATACACAGTATATACCCCAAGGGCCCACCCCCAATGCCCACCTCCTCCAGCCACACCCTACCTGCCTTTAGTTATTCCCACCAGGGGATTCATTCACTGATAGGGTTAAAGTTCTCATAACCCAATTATTTCACCTCTGAATGTCCTTGCTTTGTCGCACACATGAACTTTTGAGGGACACATAATATCATAACAGACAGGGTCCTGCTAATCTGACCAGGATGATCCTCCTGCCTTAAACTCCTGAATAACTGGGATTATGGATCTGTGCCACTGCATTTGGCAAGAAATGGCTAATTTAATAAATTTCAGTTACATAATTTTTTTTTTTTTTTTTGGAAATTGCTGAGGGAGGGCCTTGATAAATTGCTGAGATTGGTCTCCAACTTGCAATCCTCCTGCCTCAGCCTCCCAAGTTGCTGGGATTACAGGTATGCACTACCAAGCCTGGCTGTCATTTATATAACTTTTTGAGAGAAGGAGTCTCTAGTAATACAGCAGACAGGCCAGACCATAGAAGGCTTTCAATAGCAGGGAAGAAGTTTGTGTTTTGATTTCATAGCAAAAGAAGGCAAAGAAGATCTGTGAGCAGAACATGATCACTACAAGACGGTGTGAGGAACTGGGGCCATGCAGGACCCCTGTCGGGGACTGGCAGGTGATTAAACTTGTGAAGATGAAGTGATGGATTCTAGAGATGGGACCTAAAACAGATTAGATTTAGTGAGCAAGTAGGTGTTGGGAATAAGGCAGAGGACAGATGACAAGGTCCTCAGAATCCCAGGGGCAGATGTAGCTGCTATGAACCGGCAAGCAAGGCAAGGCCACTCGGGCCGAGGCTCCATGTTGGAGAACTCCCTGCCCTGTGCTTCTCCCCACTACCATTTTCAGAAGAAGGGGACATTCTAGAGTATCTGCCATCTAAAACAATATCAATCCAGAGAACTTTATTCCTAAAGGATTATGGCATTTCATGGGGTTTCTAAGTAAGGCTGCCATGGCAAATTCTTTTTTCCTGTCAATCAGTTTGAGAAGATTAAGTTTCCTTGGAGAAACTTAATGTTTATCTACTTGGATTTCACTTCAAGTAAAACAAGGACCAGATCCTCAACTGTTTTATATTGCACAGATATTTTGCAGAGCTCTCTGCAATTTTTCAGGAAATATTGGCTTTGTAATGATCTGAACTTGCACGAAATAGGAAAATGGCCCCCAGGCTCCAGAAATAAAAATTATTAATATGCTTTTATTCAATCTGGTGATTCTACTAAGCCTTTATCACTTTCTTTGTCTCTTGTCTAACCAAGTTTTCCCATTTTATTTACCTTGGGGCAGATAGACCTTTGAGGAAGGTGTGAGACAAAGAATGGTATCAGAGTTTACATGAATCAGCATGGACCCTGGCTGGCAGCATCGTAGGTGTGACAGGTAACTACGGCTGCAAGTCATTTTGATAATATCTGTTGGTATGTTCATGTCACCCGTCCCTATGGGCAATCGGCCAATGCTGGGTACAAGCTATGGGGAAGACCAGCCTCACCCACAGGTCCTCATGGGGCCTTGGTGGAGAGCTGGACAGACAGAGGTGGAGGAGCTGCGGGGGAGCTGGGAATTCTCAAGCAGGAGATAATTTGAACTGAACCTCAATTACTGAAGAATTAGAAAGGGAGTGACATTTCTGGTAAAAGAAAAGGTGTAGGGGTCGGGAAGAGAATGAGATGATAGGAGAACGGGGACTATTAGGGTCTGAGCATAGTGAACAGAGTGGGGTCAGGGTAGCAAGGACAGAAAGAGAGGCAGGACTTGAGCTGGCTTCATTCTTTCAGTCTGGCTGTGAAGCCCTTGATGGACAGCCTGAGAGGTGTGGAGCTTGCCTTGGGGCAGAGCCTTGGCCCGTGACAAGCTGGACCTGCTTGGCATGGTAGAAATCTGACCTGGGCTGGGTTGCCCACACTCATACCCACTTCAGCCTCTTCTCCATTCCTAAAGAGCAAACAAGTTGCAGGTTCTTTTTATCACTAACTCACATTCACCCTTAATTCCACTCCAGTCTGGGTTCTGTTCTCACTCTTTTAGTAAAACTACTTTTTTTTTTTTTGCAGGGGTCAGGGCACCAGGGATTGAACTCAAGGGCACTAAGCCACACCCCCAGCCCTATTTTGTATTTTGTTGAGAGACAGGGTCTCACTGAGTTGCTTAGTGCCTCGCCTTTGCTGAGGCTGGCTTTGAACTCGCGATCCTCCTGCCTCAGCCTCTCGAGCCTCTGGGATGACCAGTGTGCGCCGTGCCCACTCAATGTCAGATCTTAGGCGCACTCTGTTCTCTTTCTCTTCAGCTTTGCATGTTTGCAGCAGGGCCCTTAAGTCCTGTCTCCTGAAACACTGTCTTCCTGGCCTTGCCCCCTCCCTCAGGGGTCCCTGCTTCTCTCTTTGCCCACATCTCTTCTCCCTGGCTCCTGAGGAGAACAGCTCTGCAAGGCTCAGTCTTGGGCCCTCTTTTCTTCCATATTAAAAACGTGTCTCTAGGAGACCCCATCCCCTCCCTGGACTTTGGATTCCGTCTTCATGCTGACAAATCCCAGCTTTACATCTGGAGTCCTTCAGTGTCCACTCAACTCCAGACTCATCAGTCCTCCTGCATTTGGTCCCTGGGGGTCTAATAGGCATTGAAATAGAGGTCTTAGTGCTGCCTCTCCTTCTTCATACACCTACTGATATTTTGGGTCTTGGGAGAGGATGTACCATCCATCTTGTTGCTTAATCCAAAAGCCAAGGTGTTGGCATCATCTTTGATTCTTTCCCTCCTTTCACTTTGTATATCCCGCCATTAGAAAATCTTATTCTACTCTAAATATACATACATATATATATATATATATATATATATATATATATATATATATATATCAAACACTCCCATTTCTGTCTCTACTTCTGATATTAAAGTCCACACTATCATTATCTGTTGCCTACACAACTGATTTTTCTGAGTTTCTAGGCTTGTTATCATTCCAAGTCCATTCTGCACACAGCAATGAGAGCAGTATTTGCATACATAAATCAGATCATGTTATTTATCTCTTTAAAAATCTTTCATGACTTCTCATTGAACTTGGAATAAGATCCTAAGTCCCAGACAGGTCTTCCAAGCCCTATGATTAGTCCCTTTTAGAGACTTTCACTTGGTGTTTTACTTATCGAACCTCCCTTTCTTCTGGGTTCTGAATGGCTAGATTCTCTGGATTCTGACATCTTCTCTGAGGGATCTTCCCTAATAACACTCCCCAGGGATTAAACTCAGGGCACTCGACAATTAAGCCACATTCCCAGCCCTATTTTGTATTTTATTTAGAGACAGGGTCTCACTCCCCAATGTGATCTTCCAGTTACCTTTGGCTGATCATCTGCTTTCCATAGAGCACTTGCTAGCATTTGAGCTTTTTTTTTTTTTTTTTTTTTTGGAGTTGTGTGTGTGTGTGTGTGTGTGTGTGTGTCTCCTTCCTCTTGAGGAGGATCTCTGGGCTATTGACACTGCAGGGTTCTCAGAGCCAGGTGAGGACACACTCATAGCAGATGACCAGTATAATTTCATTTCATAAGTGGATACAAAATGATAGGAACTCAGAACTATGTGGCACGATTTTTAGAGGAAGATTGACAGAGAACAGGATTTCTTCCCTTTGCTCAACCCCCATCCTACCCTCTCCCCCACTATTCCCGAAGCAAGGGACCACAGTTCTGATTTGGTCAGGTCCCGGGAGCTGCTTTCCACGAGCGCGTGTGAGAAAGATCATGCACACGAAACGGCTCTTTCTCCACCGACTGAGCCCCTCCAGCTCTCTCTCCATTGAAATGCTGCTCCAACCCCAGTAACCCCAGATGCTGGTGCTGGTGGAATTCAGATTTATGGCGAGCAAGCAGTTTCCAGAGATCCCAGGGTCCTTTAGGGTCTTTTGAGTTCTGACTTCCTTGGCAGCACAGCTCTGTGGTGAAGTGTGAGCACTGGCCCGGCTTTATAGAAACCCTGCGCACGCTGAGTTCATCTTTGATCGAGCTTGCCACCATGGGAAGACGGCGGGCTGCACCAAGGGAGGTGTGGGCATCCTCAGAGCGAGCGTCTGTGCTCTCATTGCGGCCATGAGGCATGAGGCTCCTGATTACTCCTGAGCAGATGTCAGTGTCTTCTCTTCTTCATGACATTTAAATCCCTTCACTTTCTAGAAGCCAGCTTTTGGGAGGAGAGTAGACACCTCTGAGAGGTTGGTCCATTCATTCATTGATGTGTGACCCATAGCAGCCATAGAATTCTTTTTAAAGACAAAGATGAATGACTTTGAGCCACAACATGGTGCTCATGACTCACTCCCCAGATTTTTTTTTTTTTTTTTTTTGATTAGTGTTGCTTTAATTTCCACGTTTCAGAGCTCCTTTGGTCTAAGTGTCTGTGTTAGTCAGCCTTCTGGCAAAGTACCGGACAAGTCAACTGAAAGGAGGAGAGATTCATTTGGCTTGTGGTTTCAGAGGTTCCTGCCCACGATGACTTGGCTCCATTGATTCTGGTCTTGTGGTGAGGCAGACCAACGTGGTGCGGAGCACTGGTGGCCCAGCCAAGCTACTCCCCTCAGGTGGCCAGGGACTACAGAGGGAGAGAGGAAGGGAAGTTCAGCAGAATAGAGGAAAGGGACTAAGGGTGGGAGGTGGGGAGGGAGGGGGAAAGGCTGGGGAGGGCTATTGGCCAACTTAGGTGGTTATTTGTACGTGTGAATATGTAACAACAGACCCCACCGTTATGTAATACTCTAATGCACCAATTACAAATGTGGGGGAAAAGCAACCTTCAGATATCGAAGTTAACACAAAAAGGTAAGAACATGTCTGCATCCTGGGCATTTTTATTCTTTTGCAAGAAAGAATAAAATGAACATTTGACTGGAGACTTTTTAAGGCCATAGATATATAAAGTATTCAGAGATGTGCAAGATTGACTTGTGTATTTGGTAAAATAAATTGATTTATGTAAAAATTTTTTTAAAAAAGGTGCTTCCTTTAAGGACAAGCCCCCTAGGCCTTTACCTCCCTCAACTAGGCTCTACCTCCTAAAGCCTCCAGCCACCCAGCAGTGTCTCCACCAAATGGGGACCAAGCCTCCAAGGCTCATGCCTCCAGGAGACTCCAGATCCAAACAATATCACATGAATTTTCCTGTGTATTGCATAGATTAAAAGAAGGCAAGAGAGATTATAAGTGTAAATCATTTAAATATATGAAATACATTGTTCAGATTAAGTAAACAAAATCAAAACCGCCACATTCGCACTGACTCTGTTATCCACCCACTTCACATCGCCCTACCCTTGCAGTGTTAGTTACGAATATAATGAAGATGCTTTGGGGAGAAAATAGGAACAAATTGGCAAAGGAGAGATGAAATGCTTATCAAGAAGAGACACGTGTACACCTTGCAGCTTCTTTTCATTTTCTTTATCCCAAATAAGCACAAAAATTACCATGGCTTTCAATAGCATCTTTAATATGTAAATGTGAAATTAGGCAAATGCTTAAGTTGACATATTTCACGCACATTTTACCAGTTATACACATTGTTATGCTGTGCTTATGTGTACTATTACCCCTTATGAAAGCTAATTTTAGGTTTTATGTAGGCAAATATTATCACCGGGGGATGCAGAGTGGTTCACATAAACAATAAAATAACAGAATCACGAAGGGGCAGCTAAGAAGACACCGAGGACCCGGATGTGGCTCCTTACAGGACGCCAGAGGATGT
The DNA here is from genome assembly GCF_001458135.2 of Marmota marmota marmota. Classification (NCBI taxonomy): domain Eukaryota; kingdom Metazoa; phylum Chordata; class Mammalia; order Rodentia; family Sciuridae; genus Marmota; species Marmota marmota. Next base: position 50,400,899 of record NW_025999977.1, read on the forward strand.
TGTTGCATTTGTGACACTATGATTAACAAAAACGTATCAAGCTTCCTTTGTAAGCATTTCCTTTATTAATGGCTTATTCTTACTCTGGGAGAAAATAACTGTCTCCCATAACCATCTGAGGGAAAGAAAAAGACAAGACGTGGTCCCCAGGAAGGTATATTTAAGTCTTAATGCTAGATAGTGAAGAATTTGGTGGAAAAGGTAATTAAAGTTCTCCCTTATGAAAAAGAACCCATTTGGGGCTGTTGAGTTCCCTGGATAGGTCTCTTTAAGGATCACTTTACCCTCTTGCTTTCCAGGTAGCTGCCGTCAGGGAAATGTCCTGTTTGAGAAGACCTTTCCAAAGACCCTCTTTGGAAATGCCAATTATAGAACCCTGGGAAAGACATCTTAGGCCAGTTTTGGTGAGCGTGACTCAGGGGAAATCCTGTGTTTCCTAGGCTTATTGTTCCACCTTATAATTATTTTCATCTCCTAGTAAAGGTTGGAGGGTGGGCATCTTGGTGTGAGTTGGGGGAAATGGTTTCCTGATTTTAGTCTAGGAGGTTGAAATCAATCCTGATAACTCCAGTGTGGGCCAGCTTTGCTGACAGGAATAATTAGTGGGATTTGGATAAAACTTTGGATCTAAGATTAGAGTCATTATTTTCATTAATCACAGCATAGACACTCTGCTGAGCTTTAAGCCAATTGAGTGTGGGCATGAGGAAAATAGGGTCCCAGGAAGTGTTAGGATTACGGAGGGTGCAGCAGTTCATGAAATTATTCCATTTCCTCACAAGTTACTTGGTCAGATACGCAGCAATTAGACATTATTCTTTTGCCTTTGTCTTTATCTTTGTTCTTCTCTTAGAATTACTATTATATTTATTCTCTATTCACCACTAGGCATTTTGGCAGGTTCTTACATGGCTAAAGGTCATTCTCTGGTATGAGAATTGGAAATCTTTCTCTGTTGAAAGTCCAATTAGTGAATATGTTAGACTCTATGGACTATATATTCTCTGTGTAATTGTCCAACCCTGCGACTGGGAAACCAACACAGATACAAACCATATGTAGTCATTATATATGGTCAGTGTGTGTGTGTGTGTGTGTGTGTGTGTGTGTGTGTAATGAATAGGTATGGTTGTGCTTCAGTAAGATTAAAAAAAAAAAAGTCAGTCAGGCTGGATTTGTCCCATAGACCCTGGTTAGCCCACTCAAGTCCAGTAGATTCCTTAGGAAGGGATTATTAGTTTTCCCTGAGTTGTTAAATGTTTAAAATGTTTTTGCTTTAGACTTTTTAGACTTGGTTCTGGAAGGATATCTGGGCTAGGTATAGAACTTTTGGTTCACTTTTTCTTCCTTGAGTCTTAAAGAATTATCTTTTACTCTTATTTTCTTTTCTGTGCTGCTTTTGAGAAGTCCAAGGCTAACCTTCTTTCTTTCTTCTTTTTAAATAACTTTTCTGTTGTCCTACATGCCTAGAAACTTCTCTTTTCTACTTTTTGACTTTATAGGTCAATTATTTATCTAGGATATGCCTCAAAGTTGATCATTTAGAGTAGTTTTGGATCCTCATCCAGGGAACTTAACAGCCCCAAATGGGTTCTTTTTCATAAGAGAGAACTTTAATTACCTTTTCCACCAAATTCTTCACTAACTAGCATTAAGACTTAAATATACCTTCCTGGGGACCACGTCTTGTTCTCTTTCCCTCAGATGGTTATGGGAGACAGTTATTTTCTCCCAGAGAAAGAATAAGTAATTAATAAAGGAAACGTTTACAATGGAAGCTTGACACGTTTTTGTTAATCATAGTGTCACAAATGCAAAAGATTTTCCCAGGTGGATCTTTTTAAATGTGAATATTCAGGTCTTATTTTCTTTACAAAAATGTTTTTGAATTATAATCTTAAATATTAGTATTTTTCCATTGTTCCTTTTTCCTTCAGAAACTATATTATTTGTATACATACATAATATATGTAACATAAAATATATGTAATACATATGCAATATGTAAATTATTGTGCTGGGTCATGTTTAATATCTTCTTAATAAAAGAGATTACTTTAATATGTCTCATTTTCACATTGATTTTAAACTTTTAAATTCTATTTTTGTTGTATTGACTATTTGCATTTTTTTTCAATTTCTCTTATAGTCTCAGCAAAATCTTGTGTTCCTCTTTTACCTGATAATTTCGTCTTTATTTCTTAATACAATTTCATATTTTTCTTTAATTTCTTTGTTAAATTTGTTCATGTATTATATGTCCATTTTAATCCTGAGTTTTAAATTTAATACTTATATAGCTTAAGCTACTTATAATTTACATTGTTATTTAATTTACTTTATGCTGGTGTGTTGTGTTATGGTTTTGTTCTATTTTAAGTGAGGTTTGTAGAGTATTTAATGAGCTGAAAATTTTTGTTTCTCCCCTTTTTTTGCAATACAGGGGATTGAACCCAGGGCCTTGCACATGCTAGATATGTGCTCTTCCATTGAGTAACATCCCTGGCCCTGTTGCTCACTTTTATTTTCATCTTATGGTGTTTTACATGGATTTTGGTATCTCAGCTCATCCTAAAGTCCCTTCAATTTTCTAGAGCAATAACTAATACATGTATGGAAAGGTTTAGGGGATTTGGTTACCTATTAAATTTCTTTGTTCAAGGTTCCCTCTTCCATATATTTTTAAAGAAATTAGTAGAAACTTTCCATTGGGGAGATACGCATAGCTCAGTAGTGTCTTCTAATCATGGAATACACTTTTTTCTTCCCCATCAGTACCAAATCTCCAAGGGATGCCTGTTCTTATGGGTTGGCTCCCTTTGCCCCAGAACCTGTGTTTCACCCTTAGATACTTTCAAACTGCTTCCATTGGGTTCCCTAGTAGCCAGTCTGCCCCTCTTAGACATTTTCTTATTATTTCCCTCTTCATGGTGGGAAAATCTTTTTCAGAGCAGATGCTATCTGTGTTTCTCCATCGCTGGGGTATGATGCCGTCTTTTCTTTTCTACTAAGTCTAGCTCCTGTTCTCTACTCTGGGATAAACCCTGGAGCTGTCTCTGTAGGTTTCAATCTTTATTTCATCACTTCCGTAAATATTGAAGTTTGCAGCATTCTAACTACCCGGTGGGCATGCTGTAGGCTTGTGTTATTTGTGGTTTTATTTGAGTTTCTTTTTAGTCTATATGTTATACTATTGTCCTACGAGATCTGAGAAATAGTCTCCCCTATAGATTCTTCATCAAGAATCTTGGTACACAGATTGGTAATGGGTATCTTTTGGCTGCCTTTGTGTCTTGACAAACAAATATGCAAAGTTGTATCAAAGTGAAAATATGCCAATGGTGTCGCTGTTGGAAAAGATAATCAGAGAATACAGCTTTAACCTACAATTTCCCTTGCATTGAACTTGTGTATCTATTTCTATGCAGAGGGGCTTGGAGAGTTATTTACTATGTGGTATTTCTGTGTGGCAACAAAATCAGAGAGAAGAATGTATTGAGTTGAGGCCTAGCAGGCCCTAAAGTACAAAGTATCCACACAAAAACTTTCACATGGGTGTTTTTAGCCGTTTTATTCATAACTGTCAAAACTTGGAAGCAACCAAAATGTCCTTCAGTAGGTGAATAGATCCAACGGGTTGCATACTGACAGTGCAGTATTATTCAGTGCTGAAAATAAATGAAATTAAAAGCTGGGGAAAGACACAAAGGACACTGAAACAAGTTAGTAAGTGAAAGAAGTCTGTGTGAAAAGTTTCTGTGCTGTATCACTCCAAACACATGGGATTCTGGGAAAGGCAGAACTATGGAGACAGTAAAAAGATCCATGGTTGCCAAAGGTTAGTAGCTGAGAGCCATAGCCGAGTCTGAATGATGCATGGCATTTTTGCCAGAACGGAGTGGTTGAGAGGTGACGCCAGCAAGCCATTGAGATGATAATGGTTATGTTAAGCTGTGTATATTAGACCCCTGCTGTCCACCTCGGCCTGCTACTTTGGAGTTCTCACGCTATTTTGGAGTTCTCAGAGGAATTCCCGGAGAGTTCCCATTGGTTGAGGAAGTGCCGGAGGAGGGATTTCTGGTTAGTGGTTCTTGGAGAAGCCGCGTGGGGGGCATTCGGGAGAGTTCCCCGGGGAGCGTGTGTGGAGTGTGCTGGTGGAGTTCAGAAATAAAGTTTGTTCCTGCTTCAGTGGCTGGTGATTTGTGCCCAGCCAGACTGCGGCAGTTAGTGGAGAGGGAAGGGTGAATACAAGGTCACAGGGGAATTTGGGGGATCTTCAGTTATTTTGTGTGATACTCTAATGGTGGATACATTTCATTATACATTTGTCCAAATCCCTAAAATGTACAACACAAAGAATGGACTCTCATGTACACTACGGATTTGGTATGAAAATGATGTGTCTCAATGTGGGTTCATCAATTTGTCACAAGTATCTTTTGAGAAAAGGGAAGACCATGTGTATGGAGAGGAAGAGGAATACGGAAACTTCCTGCACTTTACATTTAAACTTTTATGTGAACTAGAAACGGCTCTAAAAGTAAAGCCCATTCCCAAACAAAAACATTGGGTCCATAGTGGATATCCTGGTCTCCTGCTCAGGTCCCAGCTCCTGAGTAGAGGTTTCCATCCCTCCAGCTGCTGGGAGTACTGGATCCTGACAACTCAGTCAAGGCACTCTGGAAACCGCCTTGGCCACAGGAACCTGGGCCACCCACCTTTAGGTCCCTTTTTGGAGGTAGCCACATTCAAGCTTTGCTACTGTGAGCCTAACGAACTCACGATCCTCCTCCTCTAATTTGGGATGACTTAGGAACACTCCAGCTCCATTGCTTCTATAAGCCTTTCTTGGCATCATGTCACGGTTCAACTTCTTCCTCTACAAATCAATTCTGCATCATTCACTTACTTTGAGGTTGCTCCTGAGAACAATCTCAATAAATTTCATGTAGGAAAATTTTCTGGGAATGCTGACCTAAGGTCCATTTTTTTTCCCTGGGAATGCTGACCTAAGATAATTGGTGCTAGGAGTCATTGGAGGAGGTAGATCAATCATAGATAGGATTTTAGTGTGGTCTCACCTGTCAGCCAACCAGTACTAAATAGGAGCACTGGTAGGCTTTGGCATACTTTGGCTAGATAGTTTGAATTTCACCTGTGGTGAACTGGGGTGAGATAGCAATTGAGGAAGGACACTGTCAGGTATAGTAGCATTTGAGGCATTTGAGAGGTATCAAGGAAATAGTCATAAGGACAATGGAACCTGATGGCCATTGGTGAGTGTCATCTATATGTTGGAGGAGGACAAAAAGAGGCTAAAGGGATTAGCAATTAAATGTGAAATATGAAGTCAGAAAACTCCTTCGCAAGCTGGTCAAGGTGGTGCACGCCTGTAATCCCAGCAGCTTGGAAGGCTGAGGCAGGAGGATCACAAGTTCAAAGCCAGTCTTAGCAAAAGTGAGGCACTAAGCAACTCAGTGAGACCCTGTCTCTAAATAAAACACAAAATAGGGCTGGGGATGTGGCTCAGTGATGGAGTTCCCCTGAGTTCAATCCCCAGTCCCAAAGAAAGAAAAAAAAAAACTCCTTTGTAGAATACAGATATCTTATTTCTTATAGTAAGAGGTCAAGAAAAGTTGAAGAGGAAGCCTGAGACATAATTATAATAGTGGAGTGTCTACAAATATTAAATCTTCAATCCTAGAAAGTCTCTTAGACTCAAGTCGGGCTCTGGTTAGAAAAAAGTGGGACTGAGACTTGGGCTGGTGATAACTGAATTGCTGCACTAGTAAAAGTTGAAAACCCATCTTCCTGAATCCCCTGGACCTGGAGTATCTGACTCCTCCCTGTTAAGGAGTTGCTCCCCTCTGCCTGAAGATAATGCAGAAGTTCTTGTCTGGTATTTTCTTCTTAGACTTTACCTCTAGCTCCCTCCCCAGTGAGCATAGACTGAATCCTGAGGATGCTGAATTGAGGAGGTTGGGATGTAAAGCTGGGTTATGGAGAGTTCATTGATAGAGAAGCATCTTTCCATGATACGGGAATCGATATTCCTTTATGGTCCATAGAAAGCAGTTAAAACACTGCTGACTCTTGAATGCGTGGGAAAAGTATGCCTTGCACTAAGAGAAGTAGCTACAAAAGGCTCAGAAAAAACAAGCATGCTAAAGTGAATCTACCATTTCATAGCCATAAAATTTAGTTGAGCTCAGGGGACAGCAGGATTAGTAGGCAATGAGGTTTGTGCTGGTAAGAGGGGAATGAGCACTGATGGGAAGCTTGGTGGTGGCTCTTCTCTCTAGGACAGGGCTGATGGCAGTAGATGCCCCTCTAGAAATGAGAGCCCTAATAGCAGTGGAATGGATTCCTGCAATATGTGTGGCCAGGTGGTAGCATAAAACCATCAGAAGCAAACTGTAAACCTTATAGCAAGATTGGAGTGGCAGCCAGGTGGTTCTGACAGATGAAGAGCTAAGGACCTGTTAGTCCATAAGAACTGGTACACAGATGGAGGACCAGCAAGGGTATTGCTCAATAAGTACAATCAAGAGGAAATAAGGATTACCAGGAGGTTGACACCCACTGTCCCAATTAAAATTCCTCAGACCTTGCCAGTCTCCTGACTGAACTTATTCCTAAATTCAGAACACATTGGCTAAAGGATAGTTCCACTTCCCAACAAGAACACCCCTATACTGCACAGAGTACATACAGGAACAGATCCTTCCTTAAGGGGATCTTCTGCTATTTACTTAGATATTCATGTACACAAGGGATATTCTGGAAAAAAGGAATATTCAGCATTTTGAGAGTTAGTGGAAACAGGTCATATTGACACTGATAACAAAGAAACTTGTATCATGGGTCCTCTGTGAAAGTGGGCATATAGGGGAAATGGGTCACTTTGGATAAATGGAATAAATGAAGTTCTGGCTCTCAGGAGGTCACAAAGAGTCTACGAATCTTCCTGGTTGTCATTTCAGTAATCCCTAACATCGGAATGTATATCCTTGGTAATTGGAAAAAAAATTATACTGACCTGTAAAGTAAGGGCTATTGACATGGAAAGGCCAAGTGGAAACCTCACAACCTGCCTTCTCCCCAACAGTGATAATATATAACCAGTGTTTTCCACAGGGACTGGCAGAGACTAAGGAGGGCTCCCCCAGGTAGCCCCATTTAGGCTGCTATGCAAGATGTAGAATCTTGGCTGGAGCAAATGCAGGTGCATGGTATGCTGTCACTGTCTTGTAATGATTTCTTTTCCTTCCCTTCCAGTGAGGGGGGCCAGACGTGATCTGCCTTCACCTGGGTCAGACCACAGTGTATATTGATGGTTGTCTGTGGGGCTGGGCAAACTCTCCACTTCTCTTCATATTATAGTGTCAGGTTTCAGGGGCACTAAATAGCAACCCCTTCATATTTTTGATGCTATTTTGCATTATATTTTTAAAATTTCAATTTTTAACTGTGGCTAGTTTATAAAACTGAAATTTATTTTTTTGCCTGTTGATCTTGTATCCTGCAACCTTTCTAATCTCACTTGCATAGTGAGGATGCTATTTCTAGCCTTCTTTTTGTAGATTCCTTGGCATTTTCTATATAGATGATTATGTCGTCTACAGATAAAAACTGGTTTTCTATCACTTTTACAGTCTCTATGTTTTATTTCCTTTTCTGTCATTTTTCTAAGATCTATTTATAATGTTGAATAGAAATGGTGAGTTTGAAGATCCTTGTTTTTCACCTGATCTTAGCCAGAAAGTGTATAGTCTATTGCCCTTAAGTATAAAGTTACTTGTAGTTGTTGGTTGATAACAGTTTACATAGAAGATGCTCCCTTCTATTTCTAGATATTTGCAAATTTCTTTAATGAATAGGTGTTGAGTTTTGTTGAATATCAGAGTGAATTATATTTTTGATTTCCTATGCTAAACCAAACATATATTATTTAGAAAAAAATCCCTCTTAATCATGACCTCTTATTATTAAAAATATTTTTTTTAGATTCTATTTGCAAAATTTTTGGTAAGGATTTTTGCAACTATTTTCATCAGATAGATTAATTTGTAGTTTTCTTTTCCTATAATCTTTTAGGTTTTTTTTCAATGTGACACAGGTCTTATAGAAAGAGCTATGCAAAATTCCCCCATTTTTAGTAAAGATTATGTAGAATTACTATTTTTTCAAAATTTTAAAATGTATTTACTTCTTCTTGAGTGAGTTTGTATCTTTTAAGAAATTAATTCCTCTCAGTTACAGTTTCAAATTTATTGGCTTAATGAAATTCTTGATAGTTCCTTGTTTTCCTTTTATCCTCTGTAAGATCTGTAGTGATTCCCCATAGCTCATTCCCAACATTGGTAGTCTACTTAGACACAATGTGTTTGCCCTTGGTAAGCATCTTAAGCACAACCAGGAGACACAAGTGCAGTAAGGTTAATTGGATCAAGTAAAGAGAGCCCTGGGAAACTCCCCAAGTGCTCTCTCCCCAAACAAGGTAAGCAAGGAGCTCTTGCTGGGAAAACTGATGTGTATTTATATTGGAGAGACTCTCCAGCCCATACAGGGGTGGTATATCCTGAGCACGCTCAGTTGAAGATCATGCTTCTTCATACCTTGCTTGTTCAAAAAGAGGTGGGTTAGGAACTTCTCTGGGTGAAGAATTAGCATTACAAAGAGATTATGATGAGCAAGGTTTGCTCTAGGTCACCTAGAAGAGTGAGCCAAGTAGCCAAAATTCAATGATTTTGGCTATTTCCTTGGGTTTTCTTTGGGAGGACCATATCTGATTTTCTTCTGTTATAGACAATGAATTAGTTTTGTATTATTTCAATCCTTTTAAATAGATTGAAACCTGTTTTATGACTTATAATATATCCTGGGATATATTTCATGTGTTCTTGAGAAAGAATGTACATTCTTCTTTGTTGTATGTAATATTAATAGGCAGTTTTAAGACTTCTATATATTTCCTGATTTTCTGTCTACTTGTTCTATTAATTATTGAAAGGAGATTATTGGGTTTCTTTATTTTTCCTTTGAATCTATTAATTTTAGTTCATGTTTTTTGAATCTCTACTATTATGAATTAATATTTAGAATTAGTATGTCTTCTTGATTATCAAATAATCCTCTTTTTCTCTGATTTTATGTTTTGCTCTAAAATTACTCTCTCATATTTATATAGTCTAGTCCAGTTTTCTTTAGCTTTGTATATTTATATTTTTCATACTGTTATGTTTACACTGTCTTTGTAAGTGTGTGTGTGTGTGTATGTGTGTGTGTGTGGTCAACCTATATTTGGGCCTTGTTTTTCCATTCACTTTGACAATCTTTGCCATTTAATTATTCTGTTAGATCATTTACATTTAATATGACAATGGACATAGTTGGCTTTAAATTTATCGTTCTGTGTAGTTTTCTATTTGTAATACAGTTTTTCATTATCCCCTGCCTGGGTAAGTCTTGGGGAGTGTTCAGGATTCTTCTTCCTGGTGATTTCCCCTGGACTTGGTAGTTTCCTCACATCCGTGTTGAGTTGAGTACTTAGCTAAGGATTCAAGAAGCACCCTTGGCAGCTCCTGGGAGTTCTCTCCCTCTCTGTGCAGTTCTCTGGTCTCTGGAGTTTTGCCCTATGGATTCTAACAACTTTGGCTCCCTGAAGTTCCAACGTTGTCTTTAACACTCCAAGAACCCCTGGGGTTCAGTTTGTTTCCCCCAGTGTAGACTCTCTTTGGGCAAGAATTTGGGAGAATGATCAGTGGAGGAGGAGAAGGACGACAAGGAGGCTGGTGTGTACAATTCATGACTCTCTGAAACCTGCGGTGGAAGTAGGGACCATAGTTTATCCCATTAACCAAAACACCCTGGATCTCTTAAAACCTAAGAAAGGGGGTGAGGAAAGTGACTCAGGGCCCGGAGGCCAGCTTTGAAGGGTGCATGTGGGGACTTGTTGCTACTACGGGTGACTTTTACCCAATTTTGCTAGAGACTCTCTAAATAACTGCTAGAATGTACTTCAGTTCCCACCTGAGGGACAGGGATGTTGAAACGTTGCCCACAGAGTCCTGGCTTCTTTTTATTGTCCTGGAAAAAGCAAATCTCTAGAACTTCTGTCAGTTATTCACAGGGGCTGGGGGACACCCTTCCAGGTGCAGTGGTGGGGGGTCCTCAGCCAAGAGGATGAAAGGCACAGGGACTGAGATCAGAAGTTGCTGCCAAGCTTGGTTGCAAGAGCAATAGTACTCAATGCATGGTATAATTTGCTTGCTTATTTCATTTCTCGTCTCTTTCCACTATATTTAAGGATCATGAAGGTAGGAGCTTTTATTTCTTTAATCTGTGAAGTGGATTCATTCTATTGAGTTCTTATACATAGTTGGAGACATGTTCACTTGTCCTTCTCAGAGCAAAGAGAGAACAACTCCCCCACATACTTTCTGGAAAATTCTGGGCAAGGTTTTTGTTGGGCTCCGTCTGGTTCATGTGCATTAGCTCTCAGTCATCTCTACAGCCCTTACTCCCCACTGTAAGGCTGAGTATATTTTTATGAGTTGCAGCCTTATCAGAATCAAATGGAGATGGGAAGGGATGCTTGTCCATGGAAGAAAAGGGTGTTGAGAAGACGACAAAATCATACAGACTGATTACACAAAATGATGTACAAGAGGGCCCCGGTTTTTTAGTTTAGACTAGGCTCGAAGGTTATATCTAGTATAATCCTTGAATACACCCCAGAGGGGTTCTGAGTTCTGGGCTATAGTTCACCAAAGTGATATTCCACCCAGGTCTGTAGTATGAACCACAGAATAATGAAAAATTCTCAGGAGAGCAACATTGGTGAGGAAGTACTTTCAGGAATACTAAAGGCCGTTACAAGAAAATATTTAGACCCTTGTTTTAAAACCATTGTTAGTAAATTACATGTGGATCTTCCCATAGTGAAATTTTAGTCGTTTTCAACATACCCTATGCTTGTCTTATTAAAACCCAAGATCAAAATAACTACTTCTGAGGTTAAAATGGCAATAAACCAAGGTGCTGTAAAGCAGCGGATGCCACCATGAATCTGGACTCCCGACTGTTCACAGATGGGGTGCACAGCAGACAGCAAAGGGGACAGTCTCAGAGCCAGATCCATCAGGATTCAGCTTCCAGCCCTGCTAGGTGTCGGCCATAAGGTCAGTGAAGTGCCTACCCACTGGCTTTTAGCTTCCTGAATTGTAAAATAAGGATGCTGATGGAGACACTCTCTGTAAAACCCTTGAGAACAGCCGACACACAGCGACACTCTGTCAAAGGCACTCTAGGTTCTAGAGACCAGCCACGTAGAGGGAGGGTTGTGGGTTTGCATTGTGCTCCACTTGGATGCTCATGGGCACAGTTCTCCTCTTTCTGTGCCTCTAATGGCTGTCCTCAGGTTGACTAGCAAAGAAAACTTTTGATAATTCCAGAAACATCGGAAGCAGTAAAAAAAAACAAAAATGAGACTTACTTTTTGTTTTTATTATGTGTCAGCACATTTTAAAAGTGTGCAAACAAAAAGGGCATGCAGTTGGTCCTCACGATAGCAAATAAGGCAAGACAGAAAAACAAAACAAAACCCAGAGAATGAATTTTAAAAATCCACTTCTCAGAAGACAGAGCGGGAGAACAACATCCTACTAAGTTTGAGAACAATCATGTGCATGGTCTCCAGAATGTTCTAGTAAGTGATAGCCATCTTCATGTTCCTCCCCTTTTTGGCTGGCCAGCACTTGGATGTGCACGTTAGTCCAGTAGTAGCTTGCTGGACTGTCGAATGGAGGACCCAGGGCAGGCATCTAGAAACACCAGATCCTGAACAGAAACCTTGCCAAGTGAAGATGTTCCCCTGAGAGAGAGCAACGGTACCTTTCTTCTTCTAGGCCAGTTGCTCAGATCCTCCCCAAGAGAGGGTGGACCCTGTGTTTCTTGGGACTTTTCAGATTGTCGCCAGAGTTAAAGTAATCTACAATCTGCAGCCCCTCAGAGCTCCTGTGCCGTGATGTGGAGACAAAGCTGCGGAGACCTGATTTGGATTGCTTTCTATTCAGAGAACTGCTGTGCTTGGGGAAGGTTTTATTGATTCTTGGACTGTGACCAGAAAGGCTGGCTTCCTGACCTGGCCTCCGACAAGTCTTACTCCTCTTAGAGACACATCAACTTGTTCCATTTACCCAATGGGAGGTTTTATTTGCCCCTCTTAGCCTCTTGTAGTTTATTCTTTTTAAAATAATGTCTCTCTGTAATGGCTTATAAGCCATGCAAGATCTTTTTGGCACAAAATCCTATGACATCGCTGTGACTAAAACAGTCAGTATACATACTTGTTATGACTCACAGTGTTGCAGTTAGATGTTTGACTTGTTAGTTGTCGTCTAGCCTCAGATCTCCCTAGAGCTATTCCTCATTTGTGTGGATAACACTGAAATGCTGAAGCAAAGCCCATCTTGGATAGTCTATTTTTTTTTTTGTGTGTGTGTGTGTGTGTGTGTGTGTGGTTCAAATGAATATTGACAATACTTGTGACTGTCATTAAATCTGCTTAGCAGTATTTTTCAGAATGATTCTGATTCTCAAGAGAAGGCCCTATGCCCTCTGTAGTAAATTTTCAGCCACATAATCTCATTTGACCATTATATTTTAATGAGTACATGATTAAGTAGAATGAGTGAGAATATTTGACTAGGCATTCAGAAACATGAATTCTACTTATATTCTTTCCACTTCAGAGCTGAGAGCATCTGTCGCTTAGCATCTCTGGGATTTGACTCTCTCATCTAAAAACTAAATAAGGAAAATTCTAGATAAATACATAAGTATATAATATAATATCATATTATTGCTATTATACTATGTTCCAGACATATTTGCAATAGCTATTTATAACAAGCCAGTAACCATTTTCTGCCCCATTGCAGTAGGAATCAACTGAGAACGAGACAGAGACTGACAGGTAGAGAAATGAATGTTGCTAGTAGTTCTAGGTTGGAGAGCAAGGGTGCCTCTGTGTTCAGTCAGTCTTCTTATTATCATCTGCTTGATTAAAGGACTCAGAACTGCTAGTCACTCACTGCAGGACAGAGCCCAGATGTTCAGCAGGCCATGTGGAAGAGAGGATGGTCTCTCTGCCAGAGTGGAACTGGAAATGACCACATGGCAGCAGGAAGCCTCAATACTGCTTTCTGGTCCACAGAGTGATGTGAACCAATGACATCTGTCCCTTGTGATTCTGCTGACCAGATGTAGCACCTGTCCCACCTCCCCTGGGACAGACTGAGAAACTGCAACTGTTATTCTGATAAAAATCCCTCTGAAAACAGAACTGGGAAACTTCTAAGGGCATATTAAGATAAATAAAAGGAGTAGGAGATGTGGAATGAATCCAATCTTCAGTCTGAATCCTGATATTGTTCTTAGAGTTCTGCTAACTTGGGCAAAAACACAAAGTCTCTGAGCCTCTATTTCCCTGAGAGCATGGGGATAATAATAATGTCAGATTCATAGGATTGTTGTGAGAGAAAAAAACAAGATTACATGAAGATATTACATACATATTACCACATTTGATGAGTCTAGTGCTCATTTAATTTTAAGATGCCTCATTGATTTAACATCAGCATTTGTTAAAAAACAAAACTATCAGATGAGTATATATATTATGAGTAAGACAATTTCCCAGTTTAGAGAAGTTTAAATATAAAAAATAGTACGTGTTTTAGAAGTCTAAGATTTTTTTTTAATGAATTCAGTTGAAAATCAAGGTGCCCTTCTCTTTCACAGCTAGGGACCTTTGCTTCCTATCACTGACTTGTTGAAACGTGAAGTTGGGTATTTGTATTCTCCTTCTCTGGGTGTCCTTTTTTGCATGCCTAACCTTTGGTTGGATGTTCCCCCATGCCCATAGATTCCCTATGTCCTCTTTTCCTTTCCTCCAAACCTCCCACCTTAGCTGCTCTCTCAATTCCATGTCCTATGGATCAAACCCTTCAGGTTAAGGTTGAAGGATTTGATCCATAGGACACGTAATTTTAGAGTTATGAGAAGTAACAACCCAACAACTCCCACCATTTTACAGATGAGGAAACAGAAGGCCCAGAGGGGTGGGTTGACTTCTCTAAGTTTTACTGTGGTTAAGAAGCAGTAAAATAAAGGAAGGCCATTTCTACTAACTTTTTCTGACTTTTTACATTAAAACCCTGTTGGAAGAAGTCCATCTATGGAGAGACATTGAATAATAAAGATAAAAAAATTGAGTTTCCCTCATTTAAGTAGGATAGGAGACCAAGAGATCCTCATGTTTGATGCTCCCTCACAGAGGGGATCTTTGAGGAAGTCTCCAAATGAGTAGCCTTCTTTGAGTAGAATTGATAGCATGACTACACCAATTACAATTGTATACTACGCACAATAATAATAAAACCTAACACTTTTTTTTGGTCAGTAATGGGAATTAAACCTAGGGCCCCAAGTGTGCTAGGCAAGGGCTCTACACCTGAGCTATATCCCCAGCCTAATAGCTAACACTTTTAGAGTACTCACTAGGTGCCAGGTACTATTCTAGTGTTTTCTGTGTATTCTGTTTAATCTTCCCCAGGATGTTGATGTTATTACCGGTCCCTTTGTACAGATGCTTTAACGGAGCAAGGTGAAGTTAACCTGCTCAAGGTCATGTAGCTAGTAAATAATTGCTCTAGTGGATGGAACAAGCACAGCTCCTAAGTGCTTGCCCTTACCCACAATGCTTTGAGCCTGCTTGATGCTGGGCACCATGTTGGCTGCTTTACACCATGTTGTTTCATTTTACTTTTCACCACAACCTTGCAAAGAAGGTCCCTTTCCCACCATAGAAAAGGGATATGAGTCTCAGAAAAGTTAAAGAACTGAACTGTTCAAATATATATCAGAAACAGGGGAATAGGATTTACATTCTCTATGTCGTGATCTGAAGTTACCTTGTGACCACCTTTGGGATGATGTGAGTTGTCTTAGAGAAAGGACTCTTGGGTCCAAGTCTGACTCTACTGCTAAGTACTTAAGTGACCTCAGCTAAGGCATTTGGTAGAATGTTAGACTTCTCATTTGTAAAAATTGCCTGGTGCCCTCAAATGCCAGTTCTCACTGGAGGGAAGGAAGAGGGCTGCCTGCAGACCCTGGAGACCAGGGTTGGACTTCCAGCTTCTACACTCACTGCTGGGCATCAGGTGCCCTCCAGGAGGGTGACCAACTTTTAAAGTCTAACTTTTGTTGTTATTATTTATATAAGCGAGTCACCTTGGAAAAATACAGATAGGAGCTCCTGTAGCAAATTTACACATTTGGGAAGGTAGAGATCTGTTGCTCTTCCCCAGGGCAGATCTGCAACATTAGAAGGTAATAAATATAATGTGTTTCCATAGAGGCAGATGGAAAACTTTGCCAGGACCCCTGTGTAAGAACAGAATGTCCCAATCCCAGAGTTCCTGGATTGTGCTACCAATGTGTTACTTCTGGGTCTAAATGTACAAGAAGCGGGTGCATCATTCCATAGTCTTCCTTTGTTCTCATGGGCTGAATTGAGGGGACTCTGATAATTACAGAGAGTAGTTTTGCAGGTAAGAGAAGCCAGAGTCATTCAAGTATCTTGTGGAAGTCTGCTTAACCACAAATGTCTGCATTCATTGCACTGTGATGTGAGAGGACGAAGAATTTTTTGTGTTAAGCCTCTTAGAATGGGCTTTATTTACTATAGCATCTAATGTCACCTTAATTAATACAAACTGCAATGGGAAAATAGCACTTTTTAGTTGTCTTTTAGGTGTGCAGTGTGGTGTGAGGCAATTTCACATGCCTATCTCATTTAACCATGGAAGCAACCTTGAAATTTCGTCATTAGTTTTAATTTTCCAGATGAAGAACCTGAAACGTAGATAGGTTACATGTTTGTTATTTGTATTTCCTCCTCACCAGGCCATACAGCTAATAAGAGGATACCGTGGGATTGCAACCCAGTCTCTTCACTACCTTCCCAAAGCTAATTATTTTGTTGCAGCTTCTTTCAGTAAAATTGGCTCCTCCCAGAGTGTCAGGAATAGTTGAAAGCAAGAGGGATCCAGCATTTACCTTGATTTGATTTCCAAATTGTGCCTTGATCTGTTGCTTCTTATTTTCACAGGTTCACTATACTTGTTTCATGGATCCTTGGCTCCAGATTCTGCCCTAACCCTACCTGGGGCGCTGTTCCCTCCATGATGGGTTAGACATGGTCTTTAAGGTCTGCCCTGAGGTCCTAGCCTTCTAGGAAGTAATGGATATGGGGAGCACCACGTGTCACTCTGGCTTTCTACTACCTGTAATTGTTGTGTCCACCTCTCTTCCCCAATAGGGAAAGAGAGATGCTGATACTGTGAACATATTTCCTTGGTATTTCACTGTGCCTGTTTTGCAATGTAATGCCAGACTTTTAAAGAATGCAATATAAAATTTTAAGCCCAGTAGTAAAGTATAGGTTACCACATAATAGAACACTTAAATTATTGAGGGGATAGGATCATCCTGAGATTTCTCAAAGGAGTACTTGTGAAAGAGATATGTCTGCTCAATGCAATCTTTGAAAGTAATAATGTGATCTAAAGTGTGTATTTTTTTTTTTGAGAACTAGAAAGGAAAAGGTTTGTTTCTCTACTGGCACATGCACGATTGTCTCCCCTGCCTGACTGGACACCCCTCCAGATGGGTCAGGGAGGACTCCTCCCGCTTAGTCTCTCATTGTCAACCAGGCTGCAGGTACATATGTACTGACATACTCGTAAATTCCTGTAGCTCTCATTGTTCCTTGGAGAATGTACTAACATTTCCCATAGATGTCAATGAGATAAATAAAGACCACAAAATAAAATACGTGCACATTTTGTTGGGATTAAGTATTCAAAGAGTCTCAAATGAATAATGTAGCTATTTCAATTAGATTAATTGTGCATTGATCATGTGAAGGCTCGGGGATGTGTGTTGGAATTATGAGCCAGTAGAAGTCAAGGTTCTGGCTTTTTAGAAGATCTTGTGGTGGTGGTAGCACTGTATATGAGCAGGGAGGGAGCCTTTGCGGCATAATGTGAAGACCTGTAAGATGGCTTACATATGGACTGTGGCCTTGCTCTTTTTTTCCCATCAAAGTCAAGCTTCTTGAAAATATTTTCAATTAAAAAAATTTTTTAAATTTATTTAGATTAGTTATACATGACTAATAGTCTAATAGTAGAATGCATTTATGCACTTTAATATATGTAGATGGGGAATAATTTCTCATTTTTCTGATGGTACATGTTGTAAAATCACATCAGTCATGCAGTCATATATGTACATAAGGTAATGGTGTCTGTTTCATTTTACTCTTCCTATACCCTTATCCTCTCTTATCTCGTCCCCTCCCTTCATTTCTCTCTACCTAAACCAAGGTAACTCTGTTCTTCCCTAGTGCCTTCACCTTTGTTGTGAATTAGCATCCACATATCAGAAAAAATATTCAGTTCTCCATTTCTTCATTTCAACATTCTTTCCCAACCTCCACAAACCTGGCAGTTCAGAACTGTAAATTCCTGAGTGAGATTGGCGTTGAATGTTCGTTTTATCAATATCCCTGTTCAGGTTTTGCTGGATTTATGGAATTGCATAAGGAATGTTGTTTCTTCAGAGGATTTTTTGGTAATATTTCTTCTTTACTTGTTTGGTGGAATTTGTTGGAGAAGTCATATGAGCCTGGAGTTTTGTTTGTTTATGGATCTATAGATTTTATAGTAATATGACTACTATTTAGATTTTCTATTTCTTCCTGTGGATGCTTTAAAATTGTATTAAAATATGTTAACCCCATTTATATACATTTTCCTTTTGACTTTTTTGCTATACATTTAATTATTTTAAGTTTATACATAAAAACTTTAGAAAGTCCATTAGTATTTTTCCATATTTGTTTGGGATTTTTCACCAACTTAACATATCCTTTGCATGTAGTTTCTTTCTATGTTGAAAACTTACTCTGGTACAATCATCTTTTTGCTTTAACATCTTTTAATATTTCCTTCAGAATTTACACTGGTCTTCTGGTGGGAAATTCTTTCCAATTTTATTGAACTAAAAATAGCAATTTCACCCTGACTCCTGAAGAATATATATTGTTGGAATTCCATCAGTATGTACGATTTATACTATAATGTACAAACTTTTAAAACATGGAAAAAATTAAAACTTATTTTAAAAGAATATATATTATTGATTATAGAATTCTATATTGGCATTTGAACATTTTAAGATTATCAGTTAATTTTATTGTGATGTATCTGGCATAGCTGATTCATTTTTGATTGTTCATTTTGCCTACTTACATTTTACTAATATTTTCTTATTCTGTGACCTGTCAACTTTCATATGTTTTGGAAAATTATCCAAATTATAATTTTGAACTTTTTTCACCAGCATACTCTGTCTCTTCTGCTTCTAAGACTCAAACTACCCCTTTCATTTCATCCTCCTTTGCTTCAAATGCTCTTTTGTTCTGCATTTTCCACCCAACATGTTCATCATGATCTATTTTACATATTTTCCTCTGACGTTCTTTCAATCCTTTCCATTCATTGAATGTAGCTGTTTTAAATTAACAATTAATCTCATTAATTGAATTTTTACTTTCAGATATTTTTAAAGTTCTTGAATTCATATTTGTCTCCTTTCAAATTTGTCACCTCACTCTTTGTGATTTCCAGCTTTCTGAGAAACTTTTATCTTTTATCTGGCCAGATGTACTGAACAGTACTCTTTTTAAGTCCTTTTCTGTTCAGTTCAGTGCCTGACATTCCTGTGGATCTATTTCTACTGTCTGTTGCTTTGAGTTTTTTATTCATGCTGGTTTTTTCTGTGGATGTACTTAGTTGTCTTTGCTTGTATGCCAGATATTGCTTAAAATGTTTGCTGAAATATTTCAAGTCCCCAGATGATTATCTACCTGTAAGAGGTCTGATTGCTTGGTTGGTTTCTCCAACTACGTAGTAGCATCAGCGACGCTAGATCAACTCAGTACAATTTCTAGATTTGGGATTTTTCTCTACTGTACAGAAAACTTGAAGCTAGATTATAAAAGAAGAAAAAAGAAGGAGGAGAAGTTGTCAAGTATAATTATTTGGCAAATAAGAAAGTGAAGGCACTGCCCATGGAATAGTAAGGTTTGTGGAGGTTGGGAAAGAATGTTGAAATGAAGAAATGGAGAACTGAATATTTTTTCTGATATGTGGATGCTAATTCACAATAAAGGTGAAGGCACTAGGGAAGAATAGAGTTACCTTGGTTTAGGTAGAGAGAAATGAAGGGAGGGGACGAGATAAGAGAGGATAAGGGTATAGGAAGAGAGTAAAATGAAACAGACACCATTACCTTATGTACATATATGACTGCATGACTGATGTGATTTTACAACATGTACCATCAGAAAAATGAGAAATTATTCCCCATCTACATATATTAAAGTGCATAAATGCATTCTACTATTAGACTATTAGTCATGTATAACTAATCTAAATAAATTTTAAAATTTTTTTAATTGAAAATATTTTCAACGCCAATCTCACTCAGGAATTTACAGTTCTGAACTGCCAATTTGAGCATGATGGATTGCTCTTTTTCACATATTATAAAGTCTACTTTATTCACATTTTGTTTAGAATATTGCACATATGTCTATAATAAAAGTTTCCAATTTGAACTTAGGAACATGAGAAGAATAGCTACTTTTTCTACTTACTGAGCCCTGAGAGGTCTAGCCAGTGCAAGAAAGCAAGAAGAACAAATAAAATTTTAAGAATGAAAATAAAGAAATAAAATGATCTTTATTTTCTGAGGATATGGTTTTGTATGTGACACATCTAAAAGAATCTACATCTACCTTCTTAATTTAAAAATTAAATCTAGCAATTGGATAGATAAAAGATCAAAAGAATAAAAGGTGATTTTTTCCAATACAGCAATAAAATGTACATAAAAATAGAGTTTAGAAATTTTTACAATTAGAAAATAAATTTCTAGGAAAAAAGTCTAATCTAAGATATGAAAAACCTCTAGGCAGAGAATCTAGGAAAAATGAATGAAAGTTAAAGTAGATAAAGTGTTAATGGATTGGGAGACTCAATATAATAAAGCTATTAATTCTTCCTAAATGTTTCTACAGATTCTATGTGATCCCCACTAAAATACAATGGTTCATGAGACTATGAAGAACTCTTCCACTTACATGGATAGTAACAGACCCCAAACAGCTAAAGCAACCTTGAGTAAATAAGAGAGCGTGCTTTACTAGATATAAAGACTTGTTTTGCTATAGTATTAAGATTGCATGGTATTGGTTAAAAGACAAATAATCAAGTGCAACAGAATAAACAACTCAGAAAAAAGTCAGACATGTAAGAGCACTCAATCTGTCCTGCTGTAACCATTGGTTACCTATACAGGGGAAGAAAGAAAATGATTATCAAGCCGTATGTAGAATTAATTCCAAGTAAATTGGAGAACTTAATATGGAGAACCAGAAAAATCAAATGTATTGAAGATAAGTTAAAGGAATACCTTGTCTTTGAGAGAGACTTTATTGAAACTAAGCCCAAAAGTTATTTACCATAAGAACATATTGGTAATTTTAGTACAGTAAAGTTAAGAACTTCTGTCCATAAGTAATAAATATTAAAACCATAAAAAAACACAATCCATAGAATACACATAAATAACAAAGACTGTTATTCAGAAAATATGACTATCTCCTATAAATTAATAAAAAGAAGATATACAGTTCAATGGGGAAAATGGGCAAGATAATCAGAACAGACATTTCAGAAAAGAGGATATCTAAATGATTGACATTCAAACGGAAAGATACCCAGATTTATTGGTTATCAGTGAAATGCCACGTGTGATAACCATCACAACCACCAGAATGGCTGCTATTAGAAAGGCACCCACTATCAAGTGCTGGTGAGGTGATGAAACAACGGGGATCTCTTTTACTGCGGGTTTTCTGTGGATGTGTGAATTGGCACAGCAACAAGAACATGTGCTAACAGTGCCTGCTCAAGTGGAGGACACTCTGCCATCCCTGACCTTCCATCCCATTCCACACTATTTAGCTGACAGCAATGTCTGCCAGGTTTTGAGGGGTATTCATAACAGCTTTGATCCTGATGGCCAGAAGCTTGAAACACCTCGAATGCCCACCAGACATCAACGGATGCGAACCCCACCTTTCAGTTAGCTATGTGGACACGTCTTCCAAATCCCTGAAGACAAGACAGGAGGCATAGAATAATGAAGCCATATCATTCCATTCATATAAAGGTCAAAATAGGCAGAATTAAGCTAGAGTGATTAATAATGTATAATTAGGTGCTAAATATAGATAGAAACACAAGGAAGTGATTAACATAAAATCAAAATAGGGGTTCTGTTAGGTTGTGATTAAGCAGGTGGCTTCTTGGAATTTAGAAATGTTCCATTTCTAGTCTTGGGCGATAGTTCAATGAATGTTTAATTTATAATAATTTATTAAGATGTACATTTATTTTTAAGAACTTTTCTGGCTATGTTTATGTTTTTACAATGATATTTAAAAATATCCCTCTCTTCAGCTTGTATCACTTCTTGAGCATCTGGCTGGTATGTCTGAATGTCTAAGGGACACTTCCTGAGCTATGTGCCTTTGGCACTTCACTCTCAACACACCTCCAGGTGAACAGGCCGTACCCCAAACCTGTCTGCCTGCTGAGTTCCCCACAGCGGGGAGTGCCACACCATCTGCTTCCTCCTCAAGCCAGGATCCAGGACTTCATCATGGATTCCTCCTCCTCTCTCCATCACCACCGTCCCTCAACTTCATTTTACTCTTCACACTGTTGGAGCTTCTCTCTCCTGCAGGTTTCTTACTGACTCTGCACTTGATCTCTGTCACCTCCACAGCCTTCTAATGCTCCTTTCTCCCAGTAGGTCTTGCCTGCCTCGTGGTGTCCTCCCTACCATCGTCATGGGCCCTCATGTAAAACACAAATGTGGTCATGCTGGCTCATGCCAGCTTAGGCTAATCATTCTTAACCCTCTTCACGGGCTTATTCATTATCCTCATTCATGATCCGTGCCTCTGAGTCAGTGTCTTAGCTTTCGAAGAGGCAGAATTTGAAGAACAAATCTGTGGCCCTGCTGGGAGCCATTAGCCAAGTAGGTATGACAGTTTCCTTGCCAGCGTACCCCATGTTGCTTAGTGGAAGGACTCGTGGAAATAGGACATTTTGCAGTGACATTGCATGTAGGTGACCTTGCTCAAGGACCAGGGCGGATTAGGGCGTTCCCGGTTTAGGACATTCCAGGTTTAAGGTTATTCCTGCTGGGAATAGGGCATATCCTGCTGCCTGAGTTCCCCTTGAGTTCTCACGGGATTCAGACAGTATTTTTTGGGAGACAGAAGCCCAGTGGAGTGTGGATTTGGGCAGAGAACGTGGATTTCCCCAGAACGTGTTTGTAGACGGCTGGTGTGAGTTCGGGAATAAAGAGTTGCTGTTTGAATCTACAAGCTGTGTGGTGGCTCGTGATTTTGTGCCCAGCCAGACTGCGGCATTTGTGCCCAGCCAGACTGCGGCATGGCCCCAACTGCCCTCTCTCTCACCCCCAGCCTCCTCTCCCACTATCTCCCTGCATTTCGTCCTATAACCTTTCTGTAGGATCGCAGACTATAGGGTGCTCCCATGTGCACTGCCACATAATTTTGCCACAATCCCCTTGGCCATGAGTCCAGGGATTATGATACAGTCAGTATTCAGTAATTGTGTAATGAATATTCTTGATGGAATCAATCCAGAGGCCGAAAGTGTCGCCTCTTGTGATAAGATTCCGGAGACTTCTCTGTCCATTTGCACCAGACCTCAGAAAGCTGACAAAGCAATTAAAACAGAGGAATGTCACAAACAGAGCTGCAGAGAAGAAAATGCAAGTGGTTCCACAGCAAAGATTGGCTTGTTCGGAATTTATCAATTTGGGCGCCATGTTGGAAGATTGATTTTTTAGAACAAATCTGCTGTGTCTGCAGTTAGCCTCTTCAGCATTCCATCTGACTTCTGCTTGATGGGTGGAGGCATTACTTTCCATTGATTATTTTTACTCAATACATGATGGAAAGACCATATTCTTGAACTGGCTATAAAGTCATACATATTTATATCCCAGTTATTTGCCATGCAGAGAAATAATTAAGTCATGATAGTTAACATATATTTAGTGACTAGTTATTGATTTTTACAGCTCTAATCTGAATCCTATAACAATTCACTAAAATGTCTTAGAGAAGGCTGCTGTTTTATTACTGTAGCAGATGGTCATCTTATGTACATGGATTCAAGAATCTAGAAAAGATCAGTAGAGGGTAATTTTATATTCTTATGAATACAGAATAAGAGATTTAGAAAAAAATGTGAGCTATCTTCCAAGTGTCAGATGATGTGACAGTCTCAGAGGGCCAAATAATAGATTCACATATTCACATGTTCATAGCTAATGAAGTCAGGACTGGGATCCAGTTCTCCTCTCAGTCCAAAGCACTTTCTTATTCCAAGAATTGTAAAAAACACATAAATGATGCAGAATCTTGGCTCACTTAGGAAAAAAGGGACAGTATCCCATTGTGTGGTTTATCTGGGACAGATATGTGGATTCTTTATACACATGAGTAGTAACAACGATGGTAAGAAATTTTACTTTTTGATCACCTATGATCAAAATACCTACAATCTCTCTGGTCCTCACTATAAGAGCATGAAGTGTAATAGTTATGGATGAGTGTAATGGTTTAGGTGTGAGTTTTCCCTAAAGTCTTGTGTATGAGACAGTGCAAGAATATTCAGTGGTGAAATTATTAAGTTATGAGAGCCTGAGTCTAACCAGTGGATTAATCCACTGATACAGATTAACTGGGTGGTAACTGTAGACAGGTAGGGTGTGGCTGTATGAGGCAGGTCCCCGGGGGATGCCTTTGGGGTTTATGTTTTGTCCATGGTGAGCAGAGCTCCCTCTGTGTTCTTATTGCCAAGTCTTGAGCTACCCTCCTCCTCTATGCCCTTCTGTCATGATGTTCTGCCTCACCTTGAACCCAGAGTTAGGGAGTTGAGACTGTGAACCAAAATAAACTTTTCCTCTAAGTTGTTCTTTTGGTCACAGTGACGAAAAAGCTCCCTAAAACAGTGAGAAATCTGGGTCTTAGAGAAATCGAGCATCTTGCCCAAGGTCTGTCACACAGCTTGTGTGAGCTCCCTGATCTGCTGTCCCTTGTTTCAGAACAGCCTCCTGTGACATGGACCTCTTCAAATCAGGGTCCCTTACACACTGGAGTTCTCCTGGCTGGCTGTCACCACTTTGCATCTCAGCGGATCCTGCTAAGTGCAAGCTATCTGCTGTATTTGCTTTAATGGAAAACTAGAGCCCAGAGTATTAACAATGTGGAGAAGTAGGATGCCTACTCATTTATTGAATAATTTAACAACATTAATGGAATGCCTACAGTCTTAAAGATTTTGAGCTAGACTTTGAAGCCACAAACCAAGGGGCAGAATAGTGAATGCTTCAGTCCAGTCATGACATTCATCAGTGCCCTGGCACTGGGTAGCCAATCTACCGCACAGCTGCGTTGCAGCTGCTTCTTCTGCGCCATAAGATCAGATCATGGCTATCCAATGCAGCTATTGTATAGAACAGTGGCTCTCACTCCAGGTGATTTACCCCCAGGGGACATTTGGTAATGTCTAGAAACATTTTGGGTTGTCACAGGTGGGGAGCAAGGGCTCCTTCACTGCACAGGAAAGCTCCACACAGCTCCACACAGCAAGGAATTATTCAGTCCAAATGCCGATAGTGCGGAGAAATGCTGAATGAGAAACAGTGAGGCAAGAACGTGAGCCACAGGGCAATGCAGCCACCACAGCCAGGCTCACAGGAGCGTCCCACCAGGTCTCGCCACTGGGACAGGGATTCATCTGCTTTCCCTCTGGTAGCTCAGGGCCTGGGGTCACTGAGGGCCATGGAGAGGTGGTGGAAGTGGTGGAGGGCTAAACAAGACAAGCACCTCGCTTTGGCAATCACTGAGGACACTGTCCTCTTGCCATGTAGGCTGGGACTGCTTCTCTTTTTAAGTGCTCATGGGTAACTAAGTACACCATGAGAGGCTGGGGAGGGGGACGCAAGTCTGTGCCCTGGGGAAGCACAGGACTTGGCAGGGGAGAGGAAGAAATCACACACACGACACACGGCATGGCCGTGGAGTAACAGCACGGATCAACTCGACACAGACTGCTTAGGCGATGCCTGGTTGTCTTCACTCTGAGAAGACAATGAACTGTGGAAAGTGCTGGGAGGAGTCATTGGTCAGTTAGGCTTTTGGTCACCAGATCTGTACACGTGGCCCAGGAGTGTCCCAAGGCTAATGGCTGTGCCTTGGGCTGATGCTGAGGGTGGGCGTGGACTATTTCATTTACCCTCTTTTAAGCACTCTGATAAGGTCTTGTTATTACCTTCATGCTACCCATGAGAATGCTGGAGTGAGGAGGGCTTAAGGGACTGCACCAGGACCACTCCCCACTGGCAGGTGGTAGCTGGGGTTTTCTACAGGGAACCTGGCATGAGAGATGCTTTTAACCTCTAGGCAGTACCAGCTTCCTTGTTATTGGTCCCCATGCCAATTTTACAAAAAGCTACCAAAGGGGCATGACAGCATTTATATTTAATGACTTTAAGTTTTAAAGTACCTACTTGAGGCAAAGGAAAAATTGCATGACTATGTAATACATTGCTCAAAGTTTCTTGATATTTTTAAGTAATAGCAGGGATAGAAAGTTTCTAAAATAAATTTTGTGCTTTTAACAAAATTCAAAGGTATAACAGTTTCCTTTGACATTATTTATAAAAATTATTAATTCTTTACTCAGCCTGAATTCTAGTTTGTTTTTTAAATATAGAATTTTCTTTCTTACTCATGAGTAATATATTATAGTAATGATCATGGTGTTACTTAAAACATGAAGTTTCTGTTTGCAATTAGTTTTCAGAGGAGTATTATATCAGGTAAGGTGGGGTTCTGAAAAAATAATTAAAGGCAAGATGCTTAAAAACAGTTAGATGTAACTTTAGTGCTTATTTTGGTACTTTTACCCATATATGGAGTCCAGTGCAGACTCAGGAAGGAGCTGACCATGGGCAGTGGTGCTGAGGTTGGCCAGACCTTCTATGAAGGCTAATTGAGAGCATCCACCTTTGCTGCACGCTCAGTGATCTTAGACCAGCAGCTTAACATCGGCCATGGTGGGAATATTTACACCACAGAAGTTGGCAAACTCAGGGGGATGATTGGTAGGCATCTGTTGGCTCAGTCTGGGGACTGTGGGGAGGTTAGGAAGGGGGATAAAAATCAGCCCTGTCCTGCTCATCAGCCAGAGCCTCCAACCCTGCTCCCCAGTGTGGGGATGGGGTGGGAGGGCTCCTTTTTCTCCTTGAAGGAAAGCTCCCTCCACTGAGAGCTGTCCACTCACAGGGCTACTCTCTTCTACTAAGTTCCACAAAGGCCACAAATGGATGAGCAGCCGTCCTGTGCTCAGGGCTATGGCTCCCAAGTTTGGCTCATCATCTAGTAGGTTTGGTACTTCTGCAGGATTTTTATTTGGTTTGTGCAGCTTCCAGTAATGCCACTCTTCTTCCAACTTTGTCTAGATGCTCACTGCCTCAGGGGAAGGCAATTATATTTCTGACTCCAAGAATCAACCACGAGTCATATAAACCAATCAGGATAATCACCCCTGATTTGTTTAAGGGTAGGCTCATGATCGAGTTGTGATTAATTACATGAGGCTGATCACGTCATTTACTTGAGGCTAATTAGGTGAAGCTGTGTCTGCTGCTAGGCTTCTGAGAAGGTCCTACGTTCCAGAAAGAGACACGAGAAAAGATGGCCCCTTCTGCCCTGGACCGTTGCTGGACATTGTATAACATGAGCTATTGAATGCCTGGAATTGTTTCAGTCATGTTTAGACAATAAGAGAAGCCAGCCTGCAGGGAAAGCTGATAAATTCAGAATGGGATTGTGGAGAAATAAGATGTGAGTCCCAGATGACCAAGGTGAGCCACTGAGTTATCCAGAGTTCAACGTGAATGACTCTAAAGTGCCTGCTCATTGCTTAGGCCTTATCGGTTATTTACAACTGAAAAAAAAAAAAAAGAATATGTTTTGAATAAGGCCTGAGATGGATTCTGCATTTTAACTGTTTTCCAAATCATTCTGACAGTCACGTTTGGAAACCTCTGGGTTAAGTTTCCTAAAATGTCATGTGGAGTTTTCTGAGAGGTATGTTAAAATGTTTACCCTCTCCGTTTTTATATGACCAAGTCAGGACTGAGGCAAATGGAGCCCAGGAGGGAGTTGTAACAGGCTGTGAGCATCCTTGTTCATGTGCCCCAGCGTCCTATAAAAATACCAGCTTCTGGGTGTGACATTTAACTGTGTTTAACATTTAGCCGTGTTTAACACAGTGTTGTGGAAAGGTAAGAGGCCTAAATCGCCAAATAACTAGGTGGGCTTAGAAATGCTCTTTGTTCAGTTGTTTCTCAGGTTTTTCATCATACAATTACCTACAGGTGGCTGTTTAAGTGATCAAGAGGGATGATTAATGAGGAAACAATGTGACGATTGGTGGCCTCCAAGCCAACTTACTCTGTTTTCTCCCTTATGGGTGGCACTCCCCTTCGTTCAATAGGACTCGGAAATAACAATAACACTGACAAGTCACTACTGTTCAGCATGAGCAGAGACTGCAGCCGTGTGTCTCCTCTCCCTTTCTGGCTCCTGAGCCCCAGAACCTCCTGAAGTCATTCATGATCAGCCCCTGGCCCTGGCTTCTCCTGATCTGGGCCTCTCCTTGTCAGACGCCTCAGACGGATCTTGGCCTTCCTCGGGTGCCTTTCAGCCTTGAGTCTGTGAAAAACCAAATGACATTCATCACCAGGCATTTAAACAGAGAGCATTAATCATGGTCCCATTTTAAAATAATGAATATCTGCACAAAAAAGCAAACTTTATCTGCCATCCGAAGATTCACTCCTTGGGTTTTGTTATATTTCAGAATTCTCTTTATATCGATGCAATTCCCAAGCCCATGGAACATCTCGATTCCTCCCTTTCCCTCCCTTGCCTTCTCGGGTCCTGTCCACCAGCGAGTCCTAGGGATGGCACCGCTGCCTGTCACACCTTCCCTCTCTCCTTCCCTCCACCACACCTTGCTCACACCCTCATTGCTCACCAGGTCAGCTCCACGGCCTCCCAGCTCTTAGGCCCTAGAACTCACTTTGATCGTTCTGTGTTTTAATTCAATCTTGTGGCTCCACTATGAGGAACTCTCCAAATGCTTCTCATGGAACCCAAATCTTGTTTTCTTTCAAATGGCTTAAAAGATCCAGTATGATACGTTTGGCCCTGCTGACTCTCCTGTCAACTTCACACTTCCCTGCCTGGAGCATGAATTCCTGACTGTGCCCATGGCTGCTCCTTCCCGTCATCCAGGTGTCACCTCTAACACCCCTTCCATAGAAAGTCCTTTCCTGTTTACCAGAGTAACCTGGCTTGCAGATCAAGTCACTCTGGTTTACGTCCTTCTGTGTACACATCATATTCTAACGTGTGAGGGTGTGTTTTCTGGTGCTGGGGTTTGAACTCTGGGGTGCTCTGCCACTGCACTAGATCCACAGCCCTTTTTATTTATTGTTTTAAATTTTAAGTTCCTGCTGGCATTGGACTTGTGATGGTCCTGCCTCAGTCTCCCAAGTACCTGGGAGTATAAGCCTGCACCACCACACCTGGCTTAAAGTGGTCTATTAAAAACATTTTACTTATCTCTTATCTCTCTTTTTTTTTTTTCTGAAAGGTAAGATGTAGGACAGATCTGACCCTGACTAACTTGTGTCTTGCTCTATTTGGTGTTTCAGATAATTCCTGACTATATGTTATCTATCAATATCTAATAAATTGTATGTTGAATGAGTAAATGAGTGAATGAATGAATAATTGAGATCACGGTGGGTACTCTTTTTAGTATTTTTCAATTTTCACTTTCTAAAATGCTAAGCTGGTATTTTTCTTTTTTAAAAAATTTATTTTTAATATTTTTCAGCTAAAAAAATATAGTAAGGATACTTGAGATCTACCCTCTTAAATTTTTAAGTTCCCAATACACTATTGTTAAGCACAGGCATGGTGCTGTATAGAAGACCTCTGGAATTTATTCATCTTGTATAACTGAAACTTTATATACCCATTGAACACCATTTCCCCTCACCCCAGGTCCTTTCTCTTCTTCTATGAGTCCGACTACCTTACTCACATAAGCGAGTCACATGGTATATGTTCTGTGGTGTCATGACTCGTACATCACGTCCTTCCAGTTTGTCCATGTGGTGGAACGTGGCAGGAGTCCTTCCTTTTGAAAGTGTCACTTCATCCATTCATTCACTGGTGAACATTTAGGTTGTTTCTGTATCCAAAGAATTGAAGTGAGGACCTCAAGGAGACGTCTGTACTCTTGGGTTCATGTTTATTGCAGCCGTACCTGCAAAAGCCTGCATTTCTCAAGTCTGAAAAAATGATCACAAACCCCTGAGTGTCCCTCACATGTGCACAAATGAGAAATGAATTTAAGTTCCTCATGATTATAATTCTTACAGGGACATAGAATAAAGATATATTTACAAACAAAACAGTGAAACAAATAAAATTCAAACAAACAAGATCAATGTGACAGGTAAGATTTTGATGGAACCAACCCACCATTCACTGTGTGAATAGAATACTGTTTGCTAAGAGGCACTTGCTTTGGAGTTCAAACCACTCTCCTGTCCTTGCTTTGTGATGATTTAAATTTCTCCTGGCTTTTCTTCTTTGAGCTACTGCAGATCTTAATTTCTGCATCACGCTATGCCTACTATATATTTGGAGTGAGTATGATATAGTGGAGACACCCCACCTCTGACCTTTTCTCATGGACCTCTCTTAACCACATTCTGCTCCTGGTTGCAATGTGATTTTTAACCTCAAGTAAATACAGGCAGTGGCAGCATGTTGCAGGCTTGTTTTGGTGGGAATGCCCATTCAATATTCCAATGTAGGTTTACAACAAGCTGAAAATGTTGTTTGCCAGAATTGCAAGAAGCAATCTCCAGAAGAAAAGTAGTTGGAAACAGGAGCTGCTCCAAACTCTGTGGGGTCTTAACGTGAGGCAAAGTCCTACTTTGGGACTGAGACTTCAGTGGAATGACATGGTGAACTGTAGGGCCAGAGAGAGGTCATCCAGATGGTGACCGAAGGCCTTTGAGGGCACAATGTGACACCATCCTCTTGACTCGGCCGGCCTCTTCTGAAACACAAGAAACCACACTGGGTCTGATGGGCTTGGAATCCTCAATGAAGATGTCGAGGGCAGACTTCTATATACAGCTGCCTCACAAAGGGGCGGAAGGACAGATGAAGAGTAGGGATTGTCTGGAGTGTCTCTGGATTCGTCCACGTCCATGAACTGAAGTTCGTTTAATTCTCCACACAACACCTTTTTACATCTAATATCTCTCTCACACACACTAAACACAGTGTCATACACACATGACACACCATTAAGCACTGTGTCATGTATATGTGTGTTAGTGTTTACATATTTATTTATTTAGTTAGTTATGAAATGTTTATTTCTAATTTTTATTTAGAATGAATTAAAATGACATGGCTAGTTTAAAAAATTGAAAAGTTAACAAATACCCAAACATTGTAAAATCCAATATTGTATTTTTGCACAGATATAAAGACTTGTGAACACGTGGCCAGCCTTCACCCACCTTTGAGTGCTGGAAGAGGTCAATGCAATGGAGGGGCCCTGAGATGTAAGCTTCGTTGGTTTCACGGTGTGTCAGTTAGTATTGCTGTGTAACAAATCACCCCCCACCTATGTTTAGCTGTTCAAAACAAACATTTATTATCTCACACAGTTGCTATGGATTTGTTGGTAGTAAATTCCAAAGCTTATTTGAACCCCAAAACTATCAGGTTCCCAAATCTGTATCCTAATCTGTAACCTCTGCAGTACCAACACTTCCTGCTCACTCGCACCTTCCCTGATTTGTTTAATCTGCTTTCTCCGCCTGAATACCACTTCCTTTCTCACCAGTCCATGTGGCAAATGCCTACTGACATTCAGTCTGATTCCTATATCCTTTGTGGTGTTTCACTAACTTCTCTGCAATGACTGGAGTTTTTCTTCATCCAAACTCCTACTGAACCCGGCCTTTCCCCCATTTAACCAACCTCTTACAGGATTTTAATTGCTGTCTGTAAGGTAAACTACAAGTTGCTTGAATTCAAGGATCATTTGTTTCCTTCCCCAAATCCACAGGCAGAGCCCTGACATTAGGTCGACCTCAGTAAATGTTTGTTGCATGAGCAAATGTGCGCCGTGGATTCAGAGGGGCAGGACTCATTTCTGAGGCCATATACCAGTTGGTTTTCTGGATGATTAGCATTTAGTTAATGATCTTAGCAAATCACTTGGGTCACAGAGAGTTGGCTCCTTGCTGGTGAAATTTGATTTCTCTAGAAAAAAGAAGTGGAATAGAGATTAAGTTAACCCTCAGTGAACCAGAGAGTATAGGCTGCCTACATGGTATGGAGGGTAACTGTATTCAGCAGGATTGTTCTGCTCTCAAATCCCCTTCATGTCAATAGGACCTGTAGAATATGCAAGCTGTGTCATGTGAAGTACACACACAGGGAGCCAGGGCCCTGTGCATGACTGCCCAGCCCACTTCATCAAGGGACGCACTGAAGTTGCTCATTTGGGTGGGTCCCAGGTCACAGATGAGGTTCCAACTGGTCTCTTACACAACCCCCATGAGCACCCAACTTTTCCAATTCCAAATGTACATATTTTAAAAATATTTCTTTATTGATATAAATGGAAATACTCTAATTGGGAATATGCAACCTAGGGCATTGGAAGAACACAAAGGGGAAATTTCAAATGTTCTTCTGCAGGCGCTTTTGCCTTGGGCAGCGTGGTTTGCTCACTGTTGCAGATGCTCTCTGTCCTGCAGATCCGCTCTTTCTCCTATACTTCAAACACTGGCTCCTTGCTGCTCAGGGGGATTCTAAACACCTCCCCCCCATGTGGCCCCCCCCCAGCACCTTGTAGAAGATGACTGTTTCCACTGACTCCAAGGTGTGCTCTTGGTCATTGCATGTCCCCTGCTCACTCACTGTCTGGTGGTTGGAGAAGGCCAGGGCTTTTTGGATCTTCTTGCACATGCATATCACCTGGGGGACTGAGAACGCAGATTCTGGTTCAGCAGGTCTGGAGTTGGTCCTGAAAGTCGACATTTCCAACACTCCCAGGTGATGTCCTTGCAGCAGGTCTAAGGATCTCACTTGAATATCAAGGCTTTAAGGCTTCTTGGTTTTGAGTGTTTTCCTCCTGTCTCCCTTTCTTTCTTTCTGCCTTCCATAAATACTTACTGGCTCCTAGATTTCATACTTAGCATTATGTGCTATACTGAAGAAGTGAAAAATACTCCTTAATAACTTCATTTACACACCTGCATTTTTATTTGTTTACCCATATAGCTGTAAGTTTTCTAATATTTAGATTTACACTTTTTCCCTTTCTTCCTCAACCAATTGCAACCTCCTTGAAGTCAGGCAATTGCCTGTGACAATTATGTAGTTCTTCGTAGCAAAAAGACCACATGAACTGAAACCAACGAACCCTGACTCCAATCCCAGTTCCTCCTCTCACTTACTACATGTGAGAGTTGGGCAAGTTTCTTGGCATCTGTGGCTCAGTCTCCTCACCTGGAAAGTGGGGATAACAGTGCTCAAAGCCACAATGAGATGCAGCTCAAGTGCCTTCCTGGCACAGGGGTTGGCACCATTGGTTGGGGTAGTGCTGGGTCCTCCTCACCTGCCTGAGACTGATCAGCCCCAGACACCATGGAACATGGTGTTTCAAGGTCAGAGCAGGTTGGGTCAAAGGTCAGGGGACCACCCCTGAGAGGTTAATTTCCCTCCACTCTGGCTCTCACTGTGGAACTTCATCTGAAAGGAGTATGCAGGCATGTGTTGACATTTTTCTTATTTTTAAATTTTATTTAAGACAATGCTTTGAAATTTCCATTTTAAACTATGAAGAAAGATGGTTGATATGGTAACCAAGCTTTAAGAAAAAATCATGTATTTTATAAATTGAAAAAAAAGAGGGAAAGCTTCTCTATTTTTTAATGCCTGTGAATTTACCACTGAAGCCTGCTGCAATTTTAACCCCCTTTTGACAATTCTAATGTTGCTTTAGTTTGCTCTTAATTTAGAAAGATGAAGGAATCATTTGGAAAAGTTTAAAACTCAGAGAGCTAAGGTTTTGTGTGCAATAGGCCCCCAGCGTGCTACAGAGAAGCAGATCTGTGTTTTAGATTTGGGTTTTTTTTTTTAATCTTCATAAAAATTACTTTTTAATGTACCTGGGCTCTGTTTCCTCATTATAAAATGAATGGGTCAGACTAAATGTTCTATGAGATTTTTTTTCTGCTCTTAAAAAACAAAAAGTCAACTATGATTTTTATTCATTTAGTTACAAGTATTGGGGAAATGAAAACTTCAGTCAACTAAAACAATTTCTTGATAAGTTTTACAAATGAATAGTGTAGAGGAGATGATAGAAAGGAATGTTTAAAATGCTTGAGAGAGCACTTTCAAGCAATTTGAAGCAATTGAAGAGCATGGATTTAGGTATAAAAAATTGATTGGCTAATTGCAAACCATTCTTAACTACTCATTAATGCACACTGGAGAACATGCTTTGCTTAAATTAAGTCTCTGTAGATTTTTGACAGGAATAAAAGTACATTTTGTTGAAAAAAAATAAATAAAAAAGAACTACCTGCAATTTATGTTTGTTTTGCTAATTCAGTTGTACCAGAGCAGTGTCACATGATAGCTGAGGCCTCAGATGCTGGTGTCTGACACTGGGTTCAAATTCTGCTCTGTCTCTATGCAGTGAGTCACTTAGTCAATCAGTCCCTGTCTAGAATGTGCATAGTTGATGCACCCACCTCCTTGCACCTGCCTCCAAGAGAAGCCAGGAGCACTGAGTGAAATATTCCATTTAGAAGTTGCTGAAGAAGTTGGGTGGGTGGCACATGCCTATAATCCCAGCAACTTGGGAGGCAAAAGCAGGAGGACCACAAGTTCAAGGCCAGCCTCAGCAATTTAGCCATGTTCTCAGCAACTTAGTGAGACTCTGTCTCAAAATAAACAATAAAAGAGGACTGGGATGTAGTAAAGTGGTAAAGCACCTCTGGGTTTAATCCCTAGTGCCAAACAAACAAACAACAACAAAAAAGAAGTTGTTTCTTCATTGGTGTTTTTTAGTGGGATAGCTTCATTTGAATGATTTACGGTAAGCACGATCTTTGATCTTATATCCAGCTATAATCTCACGTTCTTAACAAGATTTGTTGTTAAAATGTCCTCGCCTATTCAAGTTGCTCACCTTATTGGAATTTTCACGGAAAGATCACACTATGTGATGGGAAAAAAGTGAACGGACAAACTAGTGTCATTTTGAACAAGTCACTTCTATTGTGGGTTGGCTATCTTCAATCATAGATGAGTGGTGGACTGGATTACACTGGCTGGGCCTTATTGTGCCTTTGGAGGTCTGAAATGTAGGCAAAGATTGCATGCCAAATGTTGTTCATTGGAAATTTTCTTCTTACCGTCCAACAGACTCTCAGCAGTGTTCGGGTGAATTAAAAGCCCCCCCCCACCAGCTGTGCTCTTTAGCTTCCTATGGCTCCACAGTCCACAGCTACATAGCAGTGGGATGTTAGTGAGTCACTTAGGGAACAGACTTTCTGGGGAAGTTGGTACCTGAAGCTGTTTCCAGGTGAAACAGAAACTTGATATTTTGGCAGTTCCTTTAGGCAATAGCAGGAATGAGGAAAAGCAGTGGACGTGTTTTTAATTGACACATGACCTAACTTGTCCCTCTATTTCAATGACACAAATGCTACCCAACCAGCTCTTTAGAACATTCACATTCCCTTCTGGGTTGCTAGTCAAGAGTTTGACGTGTTTACTGTATAGCACGATTATAACATTTTAGAGGGTATCATTCTAAATTTTCCTAACGGGAGAAAAAAGTGTAAAATTTTGGCCTCAGTCCCATAACTTAAAAGCTCTATATTAGTCAGATAAAGTTCTCTTTGTTGGCCACATTGTGATGGAATTCTTTCCCTGTGGAAGCATCTGGCCAGAATTAGGGGTGGGTTCTAGGCCAGGAAAAAGAGCAGGGAATTTGAGATTCAATACATCTGGGGTTGGAAGGAAGCAAGGAGAAGTACTCCTGAGCTGACTTGAGCGATAGACACCAAACCAGAAGGAATAGGGTTGATAGTAGGGTCAAGAGGTCAAGAGATTGAGACTGGCCCTAACATCAGTCAGTATCACACGTTGTACTCTGAAAAGGTGGGGATGAGAGCCGCCTTACGCAGTGAGAATCCTTAGGCCCCTTCACTACTGCAAGGCTTCCTTCTGCCCACCAAGCTACCAGCTCTATATGGCTGCTCGGGGGCCCCCTAAGAGCGTCCACATTCCTGATCCCACAGAAGCTGCTCACACAGCTGGCCTGGCTTGGCCACTGTGTCCCAGGGTGCTGCTGTCAGACGGAAGGTGACCAATGTGATAGGGCTGTCCTCCAAGAGCTGCTGCTTCCCAGGGCTACAAGAGAACAGCGAATTCTCTTGTATCCAGCCTTTCCATAACTGGCTTCTTCAAAGTTCCTCAACGGTTCTTTAAATCGGGACTTTTATAAGGCAGCAAGAAATAAGAGAACGTAGCAAACATAAGAGTATATGATTATTGTTACCTTGTATGATAATATTCAAAGATTACAATAAAATCTGGCTTTCCCTAGATGGTGATGCTGTTACCTATAAGTACTCTTTACTAGGGAACTGGCTGGAAAGATGTTCTCTACAACAGGGTCCTGTTGGGGACTTCTACTTCTTTACCTAAGTCTTTGAAACACTTTCATTCTGTGTCATGTGTTTTCATGGTCTAGATTTTGAACTAGCTAGTGATTTTAGAGACCTCCTAATCCATGCTTTATAAATAATCTTTTAAGAAACTCTTTGTGGGCTGGGGGCTGTAGCTCAGTGGCAGAGCACTTGCCTAGCATGAGTGAGGCACTGGGTTTGATCCTTAGTACCACATAGAAATAAACAAATAAAATAAAGGCATTCTGTCTATCTACAACTGCAAAAAAAAATTAAAATGTTACATAAAAAAAGAAACTTTTTGCTATTGACTGGAGGAGACATTCATTCCTTATTTTGTAGATATGCTGGTTGTAAAACTCATTGTCCTTGTCTGCTGGGGTTAAAAGGGTTCTACAGGCAGAGTAGAATTTGCAGAGAGAAGACAGTTCCTATGTGGGATCTCCCTAGAACATTCATTCATTCATTCATTCATTCACAGACAGCCGAACATTTAATGTGTCCTGGGCATTGAGGTAATTTTGAAGAAACACAAATGCATACTAAACCACTCCTGCTCTGAAGAAGCACACGATCTAGTGGGAAGAAAGATTTCAACAACAGACAGTTACAGCTCAGGATTAGAAGCTTTGTAATGGAGCGGGGCAAAGGAAGCCCTGGGAACTCAGAGGAATGACGGTGAGCCCAGCCTAGGCTGTTTAGGGAAAGCCCTGGGGAGGAGCTGAACTTGATCTTAGTCTTAAAAATTGAGCAGAAATTTTCTAGATTAAAAACAAAGATAGGGTAGGAAATTTCCGGGCACAAAACATACATGTTCATAGACCTAAAAATACAGAAACATTTGCAGTTTGTAGAAATGTAAGTTTCAATGCTGTGGGACCAGAGGGTCCTTCATGGCTCCCTCCTGGGTGTGACCTTCAAGCATCCTTGACAGCTGGTTCTTGTACCCCAGGCCTCCTCTTTGCCCCCTGGCTGCCTTGTGGAGGTGTGGCAGTGAGACCATCTTGTGTCCTTCATCTAGGCCTTCCCTGAGACAGCAGGTAAAGATTGTCACGAATTAACAAAGGATTAAAGAGCACTTACTACTCCTCCTCCGTGTAAGAATTTCACTTTCAGTTCTGAATGTATAATTGCTGTTGTGAAAGACTACTGGCAAGAGAGGGACGGGAACAAAAATAGGAGCCCTGGGGACCTGAGAATAAATCCTGACCCTCCCATATCCCAACTGTGGTTCTGGGCAATCCTCTTAAATGCCCAAATCTCAGTTTCTTCTAAAATTGTGATTAATGATGTTAACTACTATGGGATTTTTAAGAAAAGTAAATAAGATATCAAATTTAGAAGTTTGAAGGATTAGGATGTACTGGTGGTTGTTATTGTTGCAAATTACACACACACACACACACATCACAAAAACTTGTTCAGGATAGATCTGAGTTTTTGTGAGGAAAATAGCTTAAGGAACTTTTTGAAGGAGGAGGGTGAGAAGACAGCTCATTGAACATGACGTAGGAGGCGATTCAAAGAGGAACTGTGGTCCCATGTTGCTGGTGGACAGAGGTGAGTGGGTTCTGAGAAGCACCCAATTAGGCAGATGGAGTGGGGACAAGTGGAGGTGTTGCAGGATGTGGTGACAGGGTGCTGACGGCCAGGACACGTGGGCTGCAGGGTGGGAAATGGGGTGGGAGGACAGTGAGATCATGGAGATGCTGGCAGCAGGGTGGGTCCTGAGGAGTGCAGTCTTCACGCAGTCGCCCTAAGTGAGGAAACTGGGTTCTAGATTTCCAGCCATAAGCATGGTGAGCTGCAAACCGAGATGCCAACCTGGGAATCCTGCTGGTTTTGTTGTTCCTACCACTTCCTGACACTGGAGGAAACCGTGAGTCCATGTCAGCCCTGATGAGGATCACTTCACAGAATAAATTTAGCACAAGAATACACTTAGAACTGGATGATTTTTGAAATGTGGATTCATACTCGGTTCAACCTTCCGACATTTCCATGGATCTGTAAACATTTTCTCCACTTCCTTCATCAAACTATGTTTTCAAAAGCCCATTTATCCATTCATTTAACAGACTGTTACAAGGGTTTCCTATATTCTAGGTACTTCATAAAGCAGTAGGGTTCCAAACATGAACAGGTCCCTGTCCTTAGCCTCAGGGAACTTGGTGTCTCAACTAGAAGACAGACAGATGCAACAGTGTTTGGAGAATATGCACAATGAAGGGGAAAGTCAGTTAGGAAATACGTGAGAAGGCATCTCAGGGATAATAGTTCTTGGACCAGGTCTTGGAGGGGAGCCAGAAGGTTTCCAGTGGAGGCAGGGGTGGGTTTAAGTGCTGAGTCATGGATTCTCTAAGTGATATACAGAGTGCTGCATGGCTGCAGGACAGACAGAGGACCTTTCCCTGACAACATGGAGAGCATATGGCAACATTATAAGAGAATAACACTCATGTCGGATTTGGGAAAGGATTCATCTCAACCATATGAAAATGTGACAATGGAAAGGACAAAGGGTGAAATTTTTCCAATCCAGAGCAGATCCTGTCTTCTACTGTTGGCAAGAGTCACCCCAGTTGATGAAACCCTGCCAGATGGAATTCTGCTTGAGACATTGTCTGCTTCTTTCAGGAATGGGAAGAGGTGGTCACAGGATGACTCTCCCCCGACTTGTTAAACCTTGGCGGCTGTGCCTGGTGCCTCACCTGCAGGGTTCTGTGTCATAATACTGATGTTAGTACTGTGAAGCCGAAGCAGTAAGTATTGATCTCTGGGAATGCAGAGGGGAATACAGCAGGATCTCTGCTCTAAAGGAATGGTTAGTCAGGTGGGAAAGACAGCCACGAGACAGGGGGTGCCCTCCTCTGGAGGACACTTCAGAGT
Source organism: Marmota marmota marmota (assembly GCF_001458135.2). NCBI lineage: Eukaryota > Metazoa > Chordata > Mammalia > Rodentia > Sciuridae > Marmota > Marmota marmota. Next base: position 50,439,926 of record NW_025999977.1, read on the forward strand.
GCAGAGACATAGCTGGGGTCAAATTCAGTTTCTAGGATGGAACCTTGAAGAATGAATAGAAGGTAGATGTTCAAATAAGGGGAGAAGCTCTTCCTCATAGAAGAAATAAAAAATGTAAACTCGCGGCCAGTGTACGTCTTCAGAAGAGATGGGTGAGGCAGTAAAACAATAAGGTGCCCCTGAGACAGAGGAAGCCAATAGAAGAGACCTCCCAAGCCTGGAGAGGTTTAGGCTTTATTTCGTGATTTGGGAGAGTCACTGAAAATTTTATAGCAGAAAGAGATCTGTAGATTTGGGGGTTTAGACAAGTTATTTGACTGTAGCAACGAGGAAGAAATGGAGCTGGGGAAGGTTTAATGAGCGGAGACCACTGGTCTGACACAACAAACTTGACAATGGATGAAGGGAACTGAATTGGGACTTTTTTTTTTTTGTGTGTGTGTGTGTGTGGTGCTGGGGATTAGAACCCAGGGCCTTGTGCATGCAAGGCAAGCACTCTACCAACTGAGCTACATCCCCAGCCTGAATTAAGTCATTTAAAAAGTTGGACATCAGTTCCTAGTGTGTCAGGTGTAGGAGTGTGGGGAGGCTTGTCGATTGGCTCCAAGATTTCTAGTACATTTGCCTAGGTAAATAGTCATGTTGCTGCATAAGATTAGTAACATAGAAGGAAGAGTTAGGGGTGTGTGATCACAGAGTTTGGACTTGCTGGGTATATGCCTGTAGGTCCTCCTGATTAATACATCCTGCAGAACACTGCGTTGCAAATGATAGGAGTGGTCTGGGGCTGAAATCTGGGTTTGGGATGAAAACTTGGACGTCACCAGTGTATAAAATATCGTTGAACATGGGAAGGAGGGAAGTGATTTTGTTTCCCCAAACCAAGTAAGCAGAGAGAGAAGCGGTGGAGTGGCTTCTCTCTTTGAAATGATAAGTTAGAAACTTCAGATCTTGTTCCTTGTTGATGCAGCTTTCAGATGTTTTCCCCATGGGCATCCTTTGGTTGACAACAAAGCGTGTAAACCAGGAGCTAGGGGATCCTTCTGTAGAGAAATTCTTCCTCATGCAGGAAATTTCTGGCTCTCCGTCTGGGACTGTGTGTGCTCAGTTTCCAGCAAGTCTTGGTATTGGTAGTTTGAATATGTTTGGGCCTATTTTCACACTAGTGCTTTGAGTGAAATATCCCTGGATCTCAGACATAGATGAGCATGAGGTAAGCCCACACCTAGTCACCTGTTTTGGTCTGAAAACATTTGCATTAGATTTCCAGGTTTTCTTATGACACAGATTCATATTTTAAATTTTGGAAAAGAAGGAACTAGAGACCCAATAACTTCCCCACCCCACCCTTTCTACCTCAGAAATAAAGGACACGAGTCTTCCTCCTTCTTCCCCTTTCTTTCTTCCTTCTTCCATCCTTTTCTGTGACTGACTGATGGTGGGAGATGTGATAAATAGATCGCAGTCCTGGCCCACTAGAGAAGATGGTAATGTAAGCCATAAATTCAGGAATCGTGCAGAGAGCTAGAAGTGGAAATGAGATGTCCCAGGAGGCTGAGGTCGACTGTTATGCTGGAGTCACCCAATGAGCCAGCCCTCGCTGCATGCCTTACAAGGTCCCCTCTCAGGCTGACTCTGGGCTTGGTGTAAGATTAGCTTTGACCAATCACACACTGACAAGTATCATTCAGGCAGAGGCTTGCTTAGCACTTGCACGCTGGGTCTTATCTTCTGGGGTTGCTTCTTCTTATAACCTGGCCTCCAATCTGCGAGAAAGTGCAAATAGCCACATGAATTAGCCTAGTAACAACTGCCAGCTCTGGGAATGAGACCACTTCCATCATCCAGCTGTCCCTGTGCCCCAGCCAATGTTGTGTGAAACAGAGGAACCACTCAGCCAACAAACTCAATCATGATAAATAATAGATGGATGTTGTTCCCATCCACTAAGTTTTGGGTTGGTTTGTTACTGTTAGATAACTGAATCAGAGCTCCTAGGTTTTGGACTATGGTTCCTCCAGTCATGGAAGCCTCTTGGGTTGCTCTTTCTTCCTTACCCAGAGCTGCTCACCACTCCCTCTAGTTGCACCAGGTCTGTTCTGTTAACTGTCTCCATGCACCTGCCTCCTACATTCCATCAGTACACATCTGGGACCATTGTTTCCTTCCTGGGTTGTTCGACAGTGACCTTGCTCTGGACTTTCCCACTCTGTGAAGTCTGTCCTCCTGCATCTTCCTGCATCGACATCAGGGTTTCTCAATCCTGTCACTGACGGCTGTGGCAGTGATGTGAGGACTTTTCCTATGTGTTGTAGGAGGGGTAGTGGCATTCTTGGCTATACCCAGTAAGTGCCAGTGGCGTCCTCCCAGGTATGACATTCAAAATTGTATTCAGACATTGCCAAATATCACCTGGGGGTCAAAATTTCCTCTAGTTGAGAATTGCATATAAAATTCTATCTAAAACCTGAATCTTTTATTTCAAACCCCTTTGATGATTATCCGGTACCTCTGGATGATTTTTGGTATCTTTCTTTTCTGGATGGGTCTCTTGTCATGACAGGGAAATGAATGGTAGGGGAGGTAAATGACGTTTTCAGTGTTCTCACTTTACTTCTGATCTGAAATCAGAAATTCTATTTAATTGCTTAATCTCTTTGCTCCTGGGCAGAGGATGTCAGAAATCAAAGGTACTTTGTGGTAAAATATAGGAATTTTTTTTGTTTGAGTCACTCTGATCTGAAGAAGTCATGACCCATCTTTTGACTTTGTCTACTGCTGATAGATGTTCCTTCTCAGGACCTTACCATGTACCGGACGTCACCATGCTCAGAGCCTTGGAGAAATCACCATAGCTAATCTTCACAAAAGCCTTTGGAGGAACACTACTACTTTGATTTCTACTTTTTTCCAGGAAGGAAACTTAGAACATGCTACTTTCCCTAATAGCATAAATAACCCAGGCCAGAGTCCAGACTTGAACCTCACCATCTACCTCTGGACCCCTGATCTTTATCCTGTTGTACAACTGTGACTAGAAACAACACCAAAGCCAGAAAATGTATTCTTAGGCTGGCTCTTTTATTTACAGCTCTGTCTTCTTGGATGAGTTTATTTATTTTTCTGAATTAAACTTCTTTTTCAATAAAAGTGGGGAAAATAATGCCTATCCCATATGTGATTGGTATAGTATTAAATAAAACCTAATGTCTAGCATAAAGTAGATGCACAATAAGAAATAATTCATCCTTTTTGCTATGTATGTAATGGCTGTAGTACTCGATTGAACCATGTCATCCCTGATTTAAGAATAGAATGTGTGTACGACAAAGGTGTTAAAATTATAAAACAATATATAAATATTTAAAGTTTGAAAAATGTAGAAAGAGAAAGGAGAGAGTAGAGGGCAGAGGGAGGCGGGGGGAGAGGGGGAGAGAGAGAGAGAGAGAGAGAGAGAGAGAGAGAGAGAGAGAGATTGAGAAGAAGATAGATAGCAAGTAGTATTAGCCCTTTGGAGCATCTACTATATGCCCAGTGTTTCTATGAATAATCTACTTTGTCTTCAGAGTAACTGTTATTATCTCAACTTAACTTTGAAGACAGCCAAGTCTCAGAAAAGCTGAAGCTTATGTCCCATGGCTAGTTGATGGCAGAGCTGTGATTGGAACCTGGGTCCATTGGTTTGAAATCCAGACTCAGCTTCATCAGGTAATTTTTATTTTATTCACTTATGTTTTTTGGTACTAGGGATTGAATCTAGGGGCACTTTACTACTGAGACACATGCCCGGCCCTTTTTATTTTTTGAGACAGGGTCTTGCTAAGTTTCTCAGGCTGGCCTGGAACTTGCGATCCTCCCGTTTCACCCTCCTGAGTTGCTGGGATGATAGATGTGCAATATTCCACCTGGCTCAGTTCACTTTTGAGAGACATTTTTAAGTTTCAAAGCAACATATATGTTTTAAATAGATGAATGTTAAATCCTGATCATGTGGGGGAAAAATCTATGGGCATTCATGTTCTTCCTGAGTTGGAGACCCCTAGGATGAGCATGGCAGCTCACTGCCTACATGGTAGGGCTTCCCTGAGACCTCACGGACCCAAAAGACAGGCAGATGGGGGAGGCCTGCCGTCTTCACCATCTTCTCCCATGCACCCCCATGAATGCACACAGGCCCACACACCCAAGGGATATGAAGTTCTCAGGATAATGTACAGGGCTGTGGATCATTATTTTATGTTAGGAGTCCCTGGAGAAAGCAGAAAGTTTGAACATTTATGCAAATAACTCTACATGAGAAGTCCAAGAGAAATTAGGCTTCATAATAAACAGAAATTACCCTGAAATAATTGATAACTTTGTAATTACTCTAAAGTTCAATGAAAATGAAGAAATAAAAGAGAATAGTTCATGATTAAGACATTTTAAAAATTATATTTGAATTCATAAAAGTAGTAGGCATGTCCCAAACCCCACTGATATTTACACCTACCAGCCTCAGGGCCACTCTCCCACTCTCTCATTATATCCCAGCAAATCAAAGAGCCATGCAAAGAGTTTCTGTCTATTAGTGTCATTTTTTGGTTATTATTTATTTATTTTTTAATTTTTTTTGTGGAGAAGCTGTGAAGTTATCAGGAAACCAGATTTAAAAAAAAAGAAAAGAAAGAAAATGTGATGCAGAATTTCACAAAAATAAATGAACTGAGTAGAACATGTACCCCTAGGGAAGTCTGACAGCTAACTGAAAATGAAACGGAATAGATTTTATAAAGGAAAGCGGCTTTGTTGGTGCAATGGGGTGATCAGCACTAGCTCTTATGGGTGAAAGAAAAGAGAAAAGAAAACAAAAATAAACACTAGGGTGTTCCTTGGTCATTTAGAAGGCTTTGCCCAAAGATGACCATTCCTTCCCCTCAGCATCCTCTTCTCCTTTTTATAATCAAGTCAGATTTTTAAAATGAGTAGTACATTTCCTTTATTGTGTTAGCTAAAAGTAGGGTTTCTGTTTTGTTTGGTTTTTGTTTGTGATCAGTTTCATTTGAGAGGAGAAAGTGGTAATGGATGGGAAACTCTAGGGAACTGTGAGTGTTCTCTCTGATTAGAGCAAAGATGGGCATGTGGTAGAAGGGGTAGGATGGTTCTTCTAATATATAATGACCTAAGGGGATCAAAATGACAATGTATGCCTAACACTCTTCTCAACAATAGATATGCAGAATCATTTGTAGGAAGGAAGCAAAAGAGGGCATGTGCATTGTGGCCCTGCATTTCTATACACATACACAGAGACACATGCACATGATAGAAAATCATGACACTTGGAATGGTGGAGATGAAAAACCAGTCTGGAAATCCAAACTGGTGCTTCTCAAAGTGTGGTCCCCGGACCAGCAGCAGCAGCATCACCTGGGAACTTGTTGAAATTATATTCCCGTGTCCCATCTTTGACCTACTTAATCTGTGGACTATCCACCTGTGTTAGTCAAGTTCTCCAGGAGACTCTGATGCAATGTAAAGTTTGAGAGCCACTGATCTGCAGGTAGCAACATTTATGTTCATTCCTGTAGTGAATGTATAAGACACAGTCCTTGACTTCAAGCAGATCTCAATCTAGTTGAGATCCTAAATTGATTGACAAGTATGTATCGATTTTGAAGGGTGTCATAGAGAAATAAACTATGAATACAGATTAACTCTGCTTGTGGATATGGGTGAAAACTTCAAGTAAGTGGGCATTTAGGGATGGATGGGAGTTCTCCAAGTAAGCAAAGGGAGGAAATAAAATTGCAGACAAGAGAAATCTGGAAAGCCAAAGAAAAAAGGCAAGAAAGAAATGGCCTGTGTGTGGATCAGAAGAGGGTTTGTGTGGCTGAAGCAAAGGTGGATGGATGGGGATGTTGGGAGCAGCACTGCCTTGGTCCAGGCCATTTTACCTCACCTACTGACTGTTGTATCAACCTCTTTATTCATCTTCTGCCTTCAAGATCACTCTTTATTGTCTATATTCTAAAACTGGAAGGAGCATTCAAACCTGGCCATGTCATTCTCCTGCATGAAATTCTCTCAAGGCTCTCTTTGCTTGCAGGATGACATTCAAACTCCCTAGCTCAATGTAATAGGTCTATTATGATCTTGCTTGCTTCCCTCTGTACCCCTATCTCTTTGGTTTCTCCCCATCTCCTCAAGGCCTTTAATATGATGCTTCTCCAACTGCCATTCCCTTGGGATACGCCTAGTTAACCAATTCAAATTTCTCTTCCTCCAAGATGCCCCAAGGTCAGTCTTTTTGCTCTCTCACTGTCCCCTTACCAAAGTGGATGGATCTCTGCATCTCTGTAGCATCCTGGGATGCATCTGTCCAGGTTCACCTCACTGCACTGATATAGCTCCTCTGTCCCACTCCTCTTATCTGATTCTGATTCTGCCCAGAGGGTGAAGAATCAAGTCTTCCTAGTTCCTAACCTCAAATTTGAGTGCAGTGCCGGAAATGTCGGAAGTGTGGAGCGCATATCTATTGGCTGGATGAATATGAACTGGCTTGCTTTTCCAGTAACAGAGCTTGTGAGGAGAGCCTGGGAGAATTACTTCTCTCTTCTAGTGGACAAGGTCATTCTGTTTGAGGAAACAGTAATACGAGCAGTAAATTCATAATTCTGAATACCCTTCAGGCTGTTCTTCTTTCTTGCTACTTAACCTTTCCAAGTCCTTGACACTAACACAATTATATCTACCTGGCTTGAATTATTTCTTCCCTTCACTAGGCTGAACACAGCATGGGAAATTTCTGTTAGAGTGTGGATATTGATCTACTTTATATCAGAGCTCAAATAGAATGTATTCTCATTATTCCTTATGGTCCTGTTCTATATTCTGTAAAGCTACCATGAACATTGAATTAGCAAATACTGAAGCATTTGCTTCATGAGTTAAAGTTAAGTTCTTGTGAATTTCTGGTCACAACATTTTTTTGTCAATCAATTTTTTTTTACATGTAACTTCATTTTCATTTTTATAAGTGTTTCTGTGTAAAGAAGTATACACACACACACACACACTCATATATTCCATTAATATGGAACTCATAACCAAACACTATGCTCTTGTCTGAAGGAAGCTAATCTAACACACATTTTTTTTTTCTGTGAGGCACATCATAGCCTTCTGTGCTTAAGAGCACTAGAACTTCAGTCCTATATGTGGGACACAAAAATGTGAAACATAAGGAATTAAATAGACTGTTGAAAGGACACTTGTTTGCTGGAATGAGAAGATAGAGGGTGGCCAAGTTTGACCTCAGCTGGGCACATATGCACTGGATCACTCAAATTTTTCACCATTCTGTGATTGTCTGCAAATGTGTCACCAGTACTGATTTGAGAGTTACAAATGCATTTCAGTGAGTGGGAGAATTCACAACTATAGAATCTGTGACTATTGTGGATTAGCTATATGTACATTTAGAAATTGTGTACATGGGCCAAGATGAAGGATGAAAGGCTGGATTTACCCTCTTATTGGAAACAACTAAAAACCCAGACAAAATATATGAGCCATGGTTTTCTAAGGTATCAATACTAGTTAACACAGGACGGTGGCTTCTGAGTGATGGGAAACAGAGAAGAGCTCTATGTTGCTTCAGTTTACCTGGAGAAACATTTCCAGGAGATGTTGCAGAGAGGAATCTCAGGGCAATCCCAGTAGTCTGTAAGAAATGAGAAGGATCACAGAGTCTTGGAGGGCCGAGAGGGCAAGACTGATGGCTAAGTACTGCAGAGGATCCTGCTGCACAGCGGGAGGACCCCAGAGACCTGAAGAGGGTCCCCTCAGGTGTTCAGGTGAGCTATAATCAGCACACAGGTGTGAGAACACTTCCTGAACAATTCCTACAGCTCACAGAGTACCAGGAATAGTGTTTGCTGCTTCTAGATGGAGTTCAAATCTCAGTGTTCATGGACATTGGATAAATATTCAGAAAGAATTTACCTGATATTAATTCACTTCAAGGCTCAAGGCTGCTATGGTCCTGATTAACAAAAAATAATTTAAAAATTTTAAAGTGTTGAACTCTTTTTAAGTAACTTAACTATGTTCCTGAACAAATATCTAAGGTATTTATTGGAATACAAAAAAGTTCAGCATTCAACCTCATAATATTCATGTTGTCTGAAATCTAATAAAACTACTAGGCATGCAAAGAGGGGAAATGATATGACTTTTAAAATAAAAGGAAGAAAATCTATCAATAAAGATTAACCTAGTAAAGTTTGGTCATATATGAATATACCACAAAGAATCTCACTGTTATACCCACAGAGCACTAATTAAAGAAAAGAAATGATAAATAGAAGAAAGATCAGTAGGATAGAGGAAAGGGAGTCGGGGGTGGGGAAGGGAAGTACTGGGGACTGAATTAGAGCAGAGTATATTTCATGCTTTTATAATTATGTCAAAGAAAACCCTAATATGATGTGTAACTAAACAAATTAATAAAATACTAAATAAATAAACAAATAAGTATCAACCTAAAAATGACACAGAGTAGAATGGTGAGTTAATTAATTACTGAAACTGTACCCCATATTTTCAAGACGCTAAAGGAAAGATTGAACACTTAGAGAAATGGAAGATTAAAAAAAGACAAATGAAGTTCCAAAAGTAAAAACTATAGTGTCTGAATTAAAAAAATATATATACATTGCATGGGACTAAGAGTATTATAAACATTGCAGAAGAAAAGATTGGTAACCTTGAATTCATTTCACAATAAACAATTCAAAATGAAACACAGACAAAAGATGGAAGAACAGTGGACAGAGCTATAGAGAACTTCAAGCAACCCCCCTGCACGTGTAACTGGCATTCCTAAGACTACAAGGAGGATGAGAGAAGAAAATTGGAAAAAATCCAACCCAGTACAAAACAGCCCTCCGAAAGGAAGAAAAATTATAATCATATTGCTAAAAAATCAGTGCTCAAGAACACATTTAAAAGCATGCTAAGGTATGTGCACTGCATACAGAGAAATAAATATAAGATTGACGGCAGATTTATTATCAGAAACAATGCACACTACAAGTACCGAAGGAAAATATTGTGAACATAAAATTCTATACCCAGTGAAAATATTTTTAGAAGGAAAAGACAATAATTTTAACCCTACAAAAACTGAAATAATTTATCACTTGTAGAACCTCACTGTGAGAAATGTCAAAAGCAGTACTTGAAGTACAAGAAATGGGACACCAGATGAAAAGTTTGATCTACACAAAAGAATGAAGAGTATTGGAAATGGTCGGTGGATAAATAGAAATGCCTTTTTCTTATAATTTAAATATATTACAAATCAACTGTTTGAAGCCAAAATAATAGCAGTGTAGTATGGAATTTATAAAAAATGTGGAAGTAAACTGTAGGATAACAGGAAAAGAAAATGGAAATATAAAGTTGATATATTGTAATGAAAAGTGTTCTAACCAAAGTATACTGTGATAAGATGTCTCCTATATGCATCAATTCCAGCATTAAAAAAACACAACAAAGAGTTTACCTAATGGTCAATAAAGGACATAGCATGGAATTATGAAGATGCTCAACCAAATAGGAGGTAGGATGAAAGCAAAAAAGAAACAGAACAAATTATACTAATCAAAATAAGTACCAAGGTGGAAGATTTGTATTCAAGTCTGTCAATAAGCACATAAATGTAAATGGCTCAAACATTCCATTTAAAAGGCAGATATTGCCTGGTTGGATAAAAAATAAGATTGGAACATATGTACTGAAATATATGTTGACTCTAAGACTCACATGTCTCATAAAGACCAAAAGAGATTAAATGAAAAAGGGTGGTAAAGAATATTCCATACTACCATTCAACAAAAAAATGACCGGAAGAGTGATATGATTATCAAAGTACACTTCAGAATGAAGAATGGTACCAGAGGCCGTGCAACTTCTTAATGAAAGGTCTGTCAGCTCATCAAGAAGATGCACTGAATAACAAAAGTTCAAAATAGTAAAGCCAAAACTAATGGAATGTAGGGAACCTAGACAGACACTGCTGTAAGGAGAGATGTCAGTACCTTCCCTCATAACTGATGGAGTCAGGAGGGAGAAGATTGGCCAGGATATGGAACGTGTCATTACACATGATTAGCCAATGCGAAAGGACGTTTTAGAGGCCACCACCAGCCGAATGTCCATCCTCTTCATGTGGAAGTGGAACTTATTTCTAAGACAGACCATGTGGTGGGCCACATAAAGGTAACAATAAATTTAAAACTTTTCAAGACAAGTTTTTTTTTCTTTGACCATAATTTACTTAATTTGGTAATCAATAAAAGAAAGATAATTGGAAAATTCTTACATATTTGGAAATCAGACAACAAACTTCTAAGTAGCCTGTGGGTAAGAAAAGAAATCAAAAGGGGAAAATAGTATTTTGAAATGAATGGAGCTGAACACACAACTTACCAAACTTTGGGATCTTTAGTTTAATTATAAGGAGTTTAGAGATTAATTTAGAGAGGTAGATGGCTCTTTTATGAGCTCAAAAGGGTCCCAAACCAATGAACTTGGTTTCTATTTTAAGAAATTAAAAAAGGGGAATAAATAGAATAAATGTAAAAAAGAAATAATTAAATGGAACAGAAATCAATAAAATAGCAACAGTAGAGAAAAACAAGAAAACCAAATGCTCTGCTCACTGTGAATATTACAGAATCCATAATCCTCCAGTCAGACTGCAGCGGAACGAAAGGATACAGATTACCAATATTAGAAAGTAAGAAGGTGATGTCATCATAGATTCTATAAATCTTAAAGTGATAATTAAGGAACATTATGAATAGGTTTATACCCATAAATTTAGCCTTCCAGATGAATGAGCAGCAACTTGAAACACACAAACTACCAAATCTCACTTAAGGAGTAGATTACTAAAGTATCCTTACAACTATTTTTGTTTTCAATTAATTTACAGCTGAAAACAACTCCACAGAGAAAACTTCAGGCTCAGATGCATTTACTGGAACATTCTACCAAATGTTTAAGTAAATAAAAAAAATAGTATCAATTCTACACAAACTGTTCCAGAAAATTAAGAGGAAGGGACACTACACAATTCTTTCTGACAGCAAACTATACAAACCAATTACAAAAAAAAAAAAAAAAATTACAAACCAATCCACTTACTACCAGAAATACAAAAATAGAAAAAAATTAAAATTAAAAATTAAAAGTTCTGATAGTTTGTAGTTTTTTTTTCTTTTTTTTATTGGTTGTTCAAAACATTACATAGCTCTTGACATCTCATATTTCATACTTTAGATTCAAGTGGATTATGAACTCCCATTATTACCCCGTATACAGATTGCAGTTTTAAAAAATTATATCATAATCAAGTTGAGTTTATTCTAGGACTGTAAAGTGGATTTACCTGTTGAACATCAACCAATGTGATTCACTGTATTAACAGATTTAAAAATAAAACCATATTATCATCTCAGCAGATTTAGAAAGAGCATTTGACAAGATGGTACAGGAAACTAAGAATTAATACTCTCAACCCAATAAATGGATCTACAACAAGCCGGTGGCTAACATCATGCTTAAAACAGTGACAGAATGGACATGTTCCTCCTGATACCGTGTGGGATACAGGCAAGGCTTTCCATTCTTATCACTTTTATTCATGTTGCACTAGGGGTTCCAGCCAGGAGTGTTAAGCAAGGAAAAGAAACATATTTAAACAGGAAGGAAGAAGGACGCCATCTTTTTTCACATGTGATACAATTAGCTAGAAAATTGGATGCACTGGGAAACTAGTGAGCAAGGAAGGTGGCAGGACATGTGGTCAGTCTAAATGTCAACTGTGTCTATTTTAGCAGCAAGAATTGGAAATTAAAATAGAAAAACAGTACCATTTACAATTATGTAAACTGAAATGAAACTGGGGTTTGGCTTACAGTGGTAAAGCCCTTGCCCAGCATATGAAAGGACCTGGATTTGATCCTTTGCACCACAAAGAAACAAAGCAAAGACATATGAAATACTGCATGACACATCTGACAGAATACACTCAAGATCTATATGCTGAAAACTACAAAATACTGTCAAGAGAAATTGAAGACACAAAGATGTGTGGGGTAGATAATATTGATGAATGGGAAAACTCAAAATTGCCATGATGCCAATTTTTCCTACATTGTTCTATAGATTGAAGGCAAAATCAGTCATAAACCCAGGAGGCACCTTATGTGGGAATTTACAACCTGGTTCTAAAATTCATGTGGAAGTGCAAAGGACTAGAACAGCCAAAACCATTTTGAAAGAGAACAAAGTTGGGGCTTTATTTCACCTGACTTCAAGGATGAGCGTCATGTTTCAGTAATCAAGGCAATGTGTAGAGGTATTAAGATGGACAATAGAAACAGGAGAGAGAGAGTCTGGAAATAGACTCCCATGTAGGTGATCAACCCCTCTCCTGTGGATATGCAGCAGCGATTCATTAGAGGAAAAGTAGATATTGCAACAAATTTGACACTCACATACAAAAAAATAAATAAATTTTAACATTATCTTAATCCTGTTTACAAAACTCAACTCAAACCATATTATACACTTGAATACAAAACCCCAAATCATAAAACTTCCATAAGACTGCATTGGAGAAATTCTTTGTGATGTTGGATTGAACCAGTGGTTCCCTGCTGGTGATTTTGTTCCCTTGCCAGGGGACATGCGGCAATATCTGGAGATATTTTTGGTCACTACAACTGGAGTGGGGGTTGCTACAGTCATTTCTGGTAGTAAAGGGCAGGAATCCTGGTAAATATCCTACAATGCACAGGGCAGCTTCTCCCTTCCCCCATACCTACCTAAAACAGAGTTGTCCCCTGCACAATATTAGTAGCACCAAAGTGGAGAAACCTGGAGTTAGGCAAAAGTTTCCTTTTTAGGTACAGCATCAAGAATATGGTCCATAAAAGAAAAGAAATGGTAAAATTGAGAAATTCTGGTCTTTGATAGATCCTGTTAAGAGAATGAAATCAAACTACAGACTGGAAAAATTACTTAAAAATAATACTTGACACATCTATAAAACAGAAGCTATTTCACAGTAAAAATGCACTGTTGATAAAAGCAATGGCATAGGAGCATATCAAAATAATTATGTTGGGGGAAAGAAAACAGAATTAGAGACGTGCAATACTGTAAGAATCCATGTATATAAAATTTTAGCAAATACAGAGTAACCTGCAGTGACAGGAAGATGAATTTTAGACTGGGAACTGGGGATTCCAGAAAGGACAGAAGGAAAATAATACAATAGGATAAGAGAAAATTTGGGGTGATACGGTTGTATGTTAATGGACTTGGTTGAGTTGATAGATTCAGGGATATATATCTAATCTTATAAATCATATGCTTTAAGTATATGCAATGTATTATATGCCAATTTTACAGAATAAAACTCTTTATAAAATTGATATAAACTAATAGATAAATAAGCAAACATTTATTGAGTACCTTCTCCAATGAATGGCCCTGGATTTAAGATAAATGGATGGAATGATTATACATTATAGAATATCCAGAATTTTGTCAGAAAAAAATAAAACCAAGACAAAATTAAACTTAGATGAATGTCTAGAACATAGTGAAATACCAAACTTAATTCAATATTTAGTATATCCTAGGTACTGATCTAGGTCTTTGTCTTAACAGGAAATCTTTGAGGTAGGTCCTTTTCTTAATCTCATTTTACACATGAAAAAATTAAGGTTTAGCTAGGTTAAAAAATTTTGTAAAAACGTTATATAGCTGGTTAGAGTCAAGTCAGATTAGAACCCAGAAAATCTATAATGAACAAGCCACATCGATATTTTTGCATGATGGAGAAGTAAATATATTAATTATAATACTATCTAATAGATGCCGTAGCTGATATTTATGGAGATTAAGATCCTTTGCTAGTACAGAATAGGAAGTAATTATTCCTATCAAGCTATAAATGTTGCTTCAAGAGGAAATGTCATTTGGCCTGGGATAAAGACTTTGCTTTGTTTGTTTGTTTGTTTGTTTTGCTAGAAGCTGGGCCTGTGCTAGACAAAGATTAGCTATACTTTAACCACTTTTTTTAAATAAAAATTTTGGACACAATTCTAGAATCCCATTAAGTTGCAAGAAAATGAGAGATCTCTCATGAAAACAGAAGGGTAATTACTAGAATAGAGGAAGGGGAACAGGGAGGCTGAAGAATGAAATCAACCAAATTATGCTACGCACAAGTATGAATGTATCATAATGAATCCTACTTTTATATATAATTATAATGTAATAATTAAAAAACCAGAAGCAAGATACTATGGTTTGGATATGTGATGTCCCCACAATGCAAGAATTTTTCAGAGATGAAATTATAAGGTTATGAGAGCCCTAACCTAATTGGTGGATAATCCACTGGTAGGGATTTACTGGGTGATAACAGTAGGCAGGTAGGGTGTGGCTGGGTGGGTCACTAGGCTTGTGCTTTTGGATTTATATTCTGTCCTTGGTGCATGGAGAGCTCAGCCCCCACCCCTTTCCTTGTTGCCAAGTCTGAGCTGCTTTCCCCCACCACACCCTTCTATCACCATGTTCAGCCTCACTCAGGCCCGGAGGTGTGAGTTGGCTAACCATGGACCCCACACCAGAAACCCTGAGCCCAAATCAGCTTCTCCTCCTCTGAGTTGTGCTTGTCAGGTCTTTTGGTCTCAGGAATGAAAACAGCTGACTAGGAGACCAATAGAGCAGAGGAAGGGGACCCGAGGGAGGGAAGCTAAAAGGGAGCTTCTCGGAATGAAAATGATCAGGTTCTTTTATGTGCAGGTACAAATATGTCACAATAAATCCCACTATTGTATTTACTATATGCACCAATAAAAACATAAAAAAGTAGATTCCTTGTAGACTTCACTCAATTATTCTCAATGTGACATTTTGCAAAACTATAGTATACTCTAAAACCCAGGTTATTTACAATCATATATTCTACTGGTCTTATTCTTATTTCTCTATTTCTACGTGTGTGTGTGTGTGTGTGTGTGTGTGTGTGTGTTGGATTCCATACAGTTCTATCACCTGTATGGAATAGGTTTTTGGATCCACCTTGCAGTTGAGATTCTGAATAGTTCCAGGACTACAAGGCCCTTAAAGACCCCTCACGTGGTCCTTATATAACCATCCACCTCCTGACCCACCTACCATTGGCTCTACCTAGCCTGGGATAACCCTTAACTGTACATTCCTAAAATTTTGTCGTTTCAAAATGTTATTTGAATAAACTCAAATACTTCTTAACTTTTTAGGACTTGCTCTTGTTTTTCACTTAGTTGCCCAGAACTTCACCTGGATTTGCATATACCCATAGTTCATTCCTGCTTATTGTTGGGATTCTGCAATATGGTTGTGTCATGGTCTGTTCAACACCTTTGGAAGGATATTTGGTTGGATTTCATTTTTTTTTTTTTTTTGGTTACTATAAGTATGGCCGCTGTGAACATTTGTAGGGGAGGTTTTTGTGTGACAGTTAAGTTTTCATTTCTCTGTGATAATGCCCAAAGGTGTGACTTCCGGACCATGTGTTATTCTATGCTATTGGAGACTGCCAACTGTTTTCCAGAGTGTCTGAATCACTTTACACTTAAATTAGCTGTATCTGAGTATTCCAGTTTATCCATATTTTCATTAGCTTTGGTGTTGCTTGAATTTTTCTGATAGGTGTGTAGTAATATTTCACTGTGGTTTTAATATGCGTTTCTCTGATGGCTAATGACACTGAACATCTTTTTATGTGCTTATTTGCCATCTGTATATTCTCTTCAGCATAATATCTACTCATATTTTTGCCCATATTCTAGTTGGATTGTTTCTTTTATGTTTTTGAATTTAAAGTCCTTCATGTATTTAGATTCTAGTTTTTTGTCAGATATGAAATTTCCAAATGTTCTCTCCCAGTTTGTAGATTGATTTTCCATTGTCTTTATATGACCTTCCACAGAGCAAAGGCTGAGAGTTTGATGAGGACCAGTTTATCAATTTTTCTTTTTATGCATCATGTTTTAGTGTCAAGTCTAAACATTTTTTTGGATGTTCTTTCCTAAAATTTATATAATTTTATTTTATATTTAAGTCCATAATTTATTTTGAATTATTTTCTATGAGAGAATTCCTTCATTTAATTAGTTTTGCAACTGTCAAAAATTAGTTGATCATATTTACATGTGTAGATCGATAGTATCAGTTGAGCATATTTATATGTGTTAACTGATATCACCATATGATTTTTCTTTAGCTTGTTCATAAGGTGGAATATATTTCCCTTAGTCATGGTGTGTGTGATTCATTTTACACATTGTTCGATTTGGCATGCTAATGTTTTGTTGAGATCTTTTTGCTTCTAAGATATTGGTATATAGTTTTTTGTTTTTGTTTGATTTTTGGCACTATCTTTGTATGGTTTTGGTATCAGGATGATACTAAAATGGCCCCATAAAATGAGTTGGAGAGTAATCTTTCTTCTTCTATTTCCTAGAAGAGATCACATAAAATTGCTGTGAACTGTTAAATGTTTGGTAGAATTCTTCAGTGAAAACATCTGGATGTGGAGTTTGTTGGTGAATATTTTAAATAAAATATTCAATTTCTTTGATGATTATAAGACTCTTATGATCATCAATTTCATCTTACTGGAATTTTGGCAGTTTTTGGTTTTGGAGAAATTGATTCATTTCTTCTAAGTTATTCAATTTATGAACATGAAATTGTTCATAGTGTTTTCCTATTCTCTTTAGAAAGGGCCACAAGATTTGAGGTTTTATCCTCTATTTCATTCCTGATATTGTTTATTTGTGTTTTCTCTCTTTTTTTTTGTATTTGTCAGTTTCTTTAGATGTATATAAATTTTATTATTTTTTTAAAAGATCAAGCCTTTTGTTCTAAAAATTTCACTAAAATTTCTGTTATCATTATTTTTTTCCTTCTGTTTGACTTGCATTTATTTTGCTTTTCTTTTTCCAGTTTCTTAAGGGGGGAACTTAGATTATTGACATGAGTTTTTTTCCCCTCATTTCTAATGTAGCACTTAGTGCTACAAATTTCCATTTCTCCCCTATTTTAGCTGCATCCCACATATTTCAGTAAGTTGTTCGTTTGTTTCATTTAATTCTATATATTTTAAAACTTCTTTTGAAACTCTCTTTTTCCTGTGAACTATTTAAAAGTATATTATTTAATTCCCATGTGTTTAAAGATTTTCCTGCTGTTTGGGGGTATTGATTTCTAATTTCATTTCATTATGGCCAGAGAACATCTTGGTGAGTGTTTCATGAGTGTTTGGAAAAAAAAAAAAAGTGCCCGCAACATTTCACACATAGTTGGTCAAATAGGTCCTTTTGGTTTATTGTATTATTTAGATTTTCTAAATCTTACTCATTTTTCAGATAGCAGTTCTATACTTGCTGAGAAGATGGTGCTGAAGCGAACAATATAATTGTGGATTTTCTTATTTTTCCTTTCATCTCTTAGTAGTTTCATGTATTTTGAGCCTCTGTTGATTGGTGGTACATAGTTAGGATCACAATGTTTCCCTGATAGGTTAATTCTCTTATTATTATGTAATGCTCCTATTGGCCCCCAGGAATTTTCTTTGATTTACAGTCTACTTTATCAAATATGAAAATACTACTTCTGCTTTTTAAAACACTGATCTTTGCATGGCAGCTTGTTTTCTGTTCTCTTACCGTCAACCAATCTATTTATAGAATTTGAAGTACCTTCTTTTAAACTATGTAGAGTTAGGATGTATATGTTTAACCTGCTCTGAAAATCTTTTTCTTTGCATTGGTGGTGTTATATATTTAAGATAATTGTCAACCTGCTAGCACTAGTGTCTGTGATTATTATTTTCTTTCCTTCAATTGTTATTCTTCTGTTTTCTCCTATGGGATGCTTGCAATTTTCAAGGGTTTCTTTGTGATTTATTTATAGTGTTTTGAGTATATATTTTTGTATAATTTTCCTAGTGGTCATTGTGGTATTACAATATACATATGCAACTTACAACAATCTCCTGGTTGCAACATTGTACCATTTTTGAGTGAAATATAGAAATTCCCACTTTCATTTAGGTCCCAGTATCTTTTCTACTTTTAAATATCATTGTTGGGGGATCAGATAGTACTATTATTTTTTTGTTCCAGTCATCAAAAAAGATTTATGAAGCTCACAAGGCAAAGGACAGTCTGTTGTACTTAGTATATTTATGATCTCTCTGTCCTTTCTTCCCTCCTGATGTATTGAGGTTCTCTCTTGTATCATTTTTTTTTTTCTGTTTGAAGAATTTCCTTTAGCCAGTCTTTGAGAGTAGGTCTACTAGTGACAAATTCTTTTAGTTTTTCTTCATCTGAGAATGTTCACATTTTTCCTTGATTCCTGAAGGACAGTTTCTCTAGATACAGAATTCATGGTTAACAGTTCTTCTCAACTTGAAAAATACCATGCCCCACCCTTCTGGCCTCCATAGCTCCACGTGAGAAATCCAGTGTCATTTGAATTCCTGTTCCCTATCTCTATTGTGTCATTTATCTGCTTTCAAGACTTTGTCTCTAGTTTTTAAAAGTTTAGTACCTTGGCATGATTTCTTTGAATTTGTTTTTTTCTGGTGTTCACTCAGTTTCTTGAATGTGTGTGAGTGTGACTATCAAATTTTGGAAATTTTCAATCTTGTTTTTCTTGTATTTTTACCCTTTTGCTTTCTGAAATTCGCAGTAGTGCAGCGGTAAAAATTCTGAACTTTTCTTATTTGCCTCACAGGTTCCTGAGATTCTGTTTATTACTGTGTTTTTCTCAATCTGCTTTCTCTCTGTTGTTCAGATCGTGTCAATTCTATTGTGCTGTCCCCAAGTTTAATGACTGTTAAGTTCTGTCATCTACATACTGCTCTTGAGCCCATTCCATTTTTTCAAGAGGATTCATATTAGGTCATTAAGGCATTTTTGTGATGACTGCTTGTTTTAATCTTCTTGGAATGCCTTGGCAAAGTACCACGTTATGGGTGGTCTGAATTATAGAAAACCATTTCCTCACAGTTGTGGAGGCAGAGGTGTCGAAGATCATGGTGTGGCTGATTCCGTTCCCCTGAGGGCTCTCGTCCTGGCTTTGGCTTCCTTCTTGCTCACACATACCGGAGAGGGAGAGGATGAGCTTGGGTGTCTTTCATGGAGGAATACTGAGCCTGTCAGGACAAGTCCCTTACAGTCTCGAGTCTACAGGACAGTCTCGAGCCTCAGCAACTGCCATGGTGGCTCTGCTTCTAAATGTGATCACCCCGGCGGGGGGTGCAGGTTACACCTTCAACGTTGGAAGGACACAGTACAGTCCACAGCACTGCTTTAAACCAATGTCACATAGTCCCACCCTCTGATACATTTTGGTGTTGGTGTCAGGTGATTATCCTTCCTCACTCAAGTTGTGATTTTATTGTTTCTTGGTATGATGGATAATCTAAAAATTGTATTCTTGACTTTTTATCCATTATGTTTGGGGACTCTAGGTTCTATTGAATTTTTAGATTTTCATATATAGTTACCCTGACTAGGGTTGAACATATCAGTTTTGGTTTACATTGGAGTTTTTTTCTTCTTCTAGTGACAGTGTTGTTCGGATTAACAGGTGACAGTGGGGCTCTCCTGGCCCCTGTGCTACTTCCTGAGGGGCAGAAGTGACTTTCCTAGGTGAGGCCAGCAGGTGTCTCTCCACTGGGAAGGATGTGGTAGGATCCCCTACTGATGCCCTGCCTGAGCCCGCCTCCTCAGGTTTCTCCAGTGTTCCTGGGCAGCGGAACAGGGAGTCTCAAGCCCATGAGGACAAATGTATTTCCTGGACCCCGCTGCTCTGTGGAACTGGCCCTATTTGCTAGTTCTTTCCACCTGGCCCACTCACTCCATGTTCTCTCCTTGCCCATCTCACCCCTTGGTGCAGTGTTGGGTACATGCAGGTGCTCAGGCGATACAGTTCTCACTCCTTCACCAGGGTGTGGTGGAGATGATTGCCGTCCCTCTACTCTGACAGGTTTGTCTGGACAAGTGCAGGCAGAGATGAACTTCTCAAGGACACTGCATACAAGGCTCTGGTTTTCTGTGGGAGCTGTCTGCCTTCGTGGGTGTGGCAGCCACTTGGATGCAGCGTGCCACTCTGTTGAGAGGCCTTTGTTTCTATCACGCAGTCTGCTTTTTAGAGCCAAGCAAGAAGAACGATTGCCTCCTCTTCTTGACTTTTATAAAAGAGTTCTAAAGGGATTCAGGAATAAGCTTTGAGTGTTCACACGGCAGAAAAGGCTATTTGGCTGGGATGAGAGGAACCTATGAATGGATAACTATTCTGGCTCTTGCCACAGAGGCCGGCCCAGGAGCAAATGCTCTTTAATTGGGGTTGATAGGACTACACAGTATCAGAACTGAAGGGAGATGAGGGGACAGTTCGATCAAAACCTCCTACATTACCCATGCAGAGATAGGACTTATTCAAAGGTGGTGTTTGCCTAAGATTATGAAGATTAGCAGTAAGTAGGCAGTGTGGTGTAGTGGTTCAGTGTTTGTGCCCTTGATTCAGAGAGCACTGGGTTCAAATCCTGGTTCTGCTCAATCATGACTGTATCATCTTGGACCGAATATCTTATCTTGTCTAATTTTGTGTCTTCAGTGGTGTGGTGAGGACTCAGGAAGATAATCTATGGTCAGTACCTAGTAAATAGTAAGAGCTCAATAAATGCACCTCCTGCCATGCCAAGGACAGCTCAGCTTTAGCTCCGATGGTGCCCTGCTCCATGGTGGAAGTCAGCTGTACTTCCTCTGTCAGCTCCAGTTTTGAATTTCCTTCTTTTACTCATTAAACATTTGCTGAGTGCCTGCTGCGTGCAGTAGCACCGAAGACACAAAGACAATAAAAAGTCCCTTTTGTTCTCACGGAGTTTGCTCTGTCATGAGGGGATGGACCCATAAATAAAAGGATTGGAGGGCTGGGGATGCGGCTCAAGCGGTAGCGCGCTCGCCTGGCATGCGTGCGGTCCGGGTTCGATCCTCAGCACCACATACAAGCAGAGATGTTGTGTCCGCCGAGAACTAAAAAATAAATATTAAAAAAATTCAAAAAAAAAATAAAAGGATTGGAGGAGAGGCCTGTATAAGGTACAGAGACCAGAGGAGAGCAGGAGCCCTCCCGTCCTGGGAAATTACTTATAAGATCACTGCATTTTCACCTGCTCACTACAAAATGTCTGAGCCTTCATGCACTGGCCATAAGCAATGGATGGCTATAAGGTCATTAATTGGCCCAGTAGTTTTCAAATGTTAGGATTCCTAATGTATTAAAAGTTTTCTGTCGGCATATGCCTTAGATACTGCTAGGAGATCAGGGTCTTGGAAGTTGGAGAATCTCTTCCTTCTGTGATACCATCATCTGTCACAAGAGTCAGGTTGAGGTCCATTTTGCAATAGGTTTAGTCACAACAGGGTGACTTGAAGTTCATTCGGAGTGGATTTGCAATTTCACTATCAGATTGAATGTGGAAAACCCAGGCCTGAGAACAAGTTTTAATTAATGAATAGCTAGCTTAAGGGACAGAAATGTGTTATAAGAGAAATGAAGAGGGCTGTGGGAGAACAGGGGTTTAGAGACTGATTTTATTTATTATTCTAGGACCATGGGAGACCTTTGACCTGGGTTTGAAAGGCAGGATTGGAGAAGACTTTTATATGAACAAGACACTCCACCTGAGGGCATCCTGTTGTTAGTGGGCAGGTTTCAGGGGCAGCACACATCTTGGCATGGCTGACCCATGAGCTTCAGGAGGTAGAGGGGGAGTAAAGAGTCTGACTTGGGGTGAAATCATTAGGGTCAATCTCTCATGCTGAGGAGGATGGAGTTTGAGTTCATCCCATGGGAAGAAGTGAAGGGGTAATGTTAAGGGTAAGAATTGCAAGAACAAACTTTTTCATGTGATTAGTGTCAATTAACACTTTGCTTTTTTGCATCTGCATTATAAAGGAAGGGGACATTAAACGTTAGATTTTGTGTGTGTGTGTGTGTGTGTGTGTGTGTGCCACAATAGCCTTTAGACATAGATTCTTAACAGGAGAGCACTTTACAAAGGTGCCTTTAGAAAAGTCTTATAGATATGATGAGGGATCCCAATCTGACCATGGCTCTGAGGAATGTCACCAAAAACACCTTGCTGTGTCCCCACATTGATTGATAGCCATTTGGGGCTGCCTCCTGCAGCCTTGCCTGTGGATTGAATAATGATGTCCTCTGTCATTTGCAGGAAAAGAAATGCCTGGGACATGCTACTCTCTGTTATATCCCCCCGCCCCCCAACCCGAAAATTCTTCTGAGCAACCTGGGTAGGGGATGTGGAAACTCTATGAGAGATTTTATTGAGTTCAGGTTGAAATCCAGGCATGAAACAGCCACTAAAAGATGATAATAGAGTAGTTGTTTTTCGGGATTAACTGGTTCTGGGCTCTATTTGCGTAAGCAAATTAATAAGCTGGAAAGTCTCATTTTTACAAGTGCTCAATAGTAAGGACACTAGAGGGACAGAAGATTCCATTTTATTGATTTCTGTTCAAATGAGAGAAGGAAATATTGTGGAGGTTCAAGGAAGCCTCCTTATTTAAAATCTCTTCTGTTAGTGACATCATTTCTATCTCAACAGAGGGAGAAATGGCAGAGGATATTTTCATTTGATTCGTTGCAGATTTGCCAACATGCATGTGTAATGTCATGTTACCAACTAGAAAAAACATCTTAGGAAATCTGTTTTTCCAAGATGGTTGAATTAAAATTTAAAGTAAAATCTCCCCTCTGGAGGGCCCTTCCTGACTTTCCTTTCTCCTTCCTTTTCTTCTGTTCCACTCTTCCTTCTTTTCTTCCTGGGTCTTCTTTATGTCCTCAATCATTTATTGAGCCCCCAAAATATGTCAATCACAATTAGTGACCAAAGTCACAAAGACAAAAAACACAAATTCTGTTCTTAGGAACTCACAATCCAATGGGAAAAAAAATCGATAAATAAAACACATAAACAAATAATCAGAATGCATCATGACAAAGATTTGATTTGATTTCAGCCTAAAGGAATTTCCCAGAGTTATTGGGGAGGGGGTGGCAAATCTCTCTTGTCCCTGGAAGAAATCTAGGAGCCCAAAATAGAGTGGTTCATTCTCTTGCACACATTTGATGAAGACAGCCTTTTTGAAGAAGATCCAAATGGCCATTTCTCCAAAAAGCATGGCTAATTTGATAATTCAGGAGAGCACATGATTACCAAATCATCACATCTGACTTTTTAATAGACCTTTTTGCTTATGTCTGCATGTGGCAGTGCCAGCCTAAAGATTCTTAGCTCTTCAAATTAAATGAAAGTCTAATTTAGAAGAGAGTGGGCAAGATCCCATCTCACGGAATCTCATTTTTATAGAAATGCAGAGCATCTACTTCCACATAGACTCTGAAGTCTGGGTTCCATTCTGCTGGAGGAGAGGAATTAATGGCTAAGAACTGTGACCTGAAGGACATTCTGTGTGTTTCATTTAAAGTCCAGGCCCACAGGTGCCACTGATTTTGAAAATCACTTTTCCTGTCACATTTAAGCATCAAACCAGTCAATTTCTCAACCCCAGCTGGAAGCTACTATCGTCGTCATTTTGTAGATGGTCTCTGGGTTTGGGGAGGTTCAGGGCTCCAAGTCACATGGCTAGTAAGGAGCCAAGTCTGGGTCTGAAGAAATCACAGCCCCCTCTCCTCCAGTTCTGCTCCTCCAGACCACACAGGAAGTAAGAAAAAGAGGAGACTGAGCTGGGAGAGGTTTGGGAGTCACTGTGACTTGGCAGGCCACTAATGGTTAGCAACACAGTGACAGAGAAATGAACCCTGTCCAAGCAAGAGTTATATAATCTAGTCATGAAAAGAAACCACAAACCCCATAGGGCTGTAGAATCCATTCATTCAGTCATTCAACCAATATGTTTTAAGATCCTACCATAAGCAAGAACCTTGTGGGCATTGGGGATATAGTGGTGAACCAAACAGAGGAAAATCCGATTTCATTTGGCTAGAGTCCAGAATTGGGAGTCAGAAACAAGGCCCTACAATAGAATTCAATGCAAAGTAACACAAACCAACATCGAGCCCGCAAGAGACAAATCTTGTGGAAATTGCTATGGCTGATGAGCATGGCAGGACTGTTACTTAAGTGCAGCAAGAGAAGGGCTGATAAGTCCAGACCTGAAGGGTTGTCTTTCCAGGGAAGGCTAGTCTGGGCACAGGACAGCTAGAGCAAAGGTCCTGAGGCAGGAGCCAGCCTGGCTGTGTTTGAGTCACAGCAGGACCCAGTCTGCAGGGTGGAGGGAGCAGAGTGGGTAGCTAAAGAGATAAGGCCAGAGAGATCACAGGGCAGATCACTGGAGCCTGCTGGCTCCTGAGGGAGCTGGCACTGAGGTAAGATAATGTATTTTGGCAGGCTCCTTCTGACAGCTGCTTTGAGATGAGGCGGAAAGAAACAGGGCCGAGGCAGGGAGACCTGAGGAGGCCCCAGGCTAGTGCTGGGGAGGGTGGTCTGCTGTAATGGACTAAAATGTTCATTATTAAGGCAAGATGCAGGAGCCTGTCACGGACCTCAGCTCCCCTGTCCTGAAGATGCCCGGGGCCTGTTCTAGCTTCAGCCCCTGGATGTTGACACAATTTTGCGGGCTCTTACCTGCCTCCTCTCTTATCCTGTGTCCCATGTTGCACACTCCATCCCTGCATTGCAAATTCTCAGCTAAACAGTTGACCTCTTCCCATTGCAACCTCGTCCCCTCTTCCTGGCTGGTTTCTTCCAGTTCTAACACATGAACCTCATGATGCCAGCATTTATTCGGCTCCCCACTGTGTCTCCTGTTTTCCCCCTTCCATGGCTTATACTAACCACTTCTATTTGAACCAATCTCCCTTTCGATCCTCTTACTAGAAACTCTCCAGTCTTCCCTAAATGCTATCCTGCTTCCTCTATTGCCTGAATTTCTCATTCAAGGAGCAACCAAATACTTATACCATGATGTTACTAACCTCCCCATAAAATCATGATTTTAACTTCCCAATAAGATCATCTCCAGGTAATCCTCAGTCCTGAGCACAATACACAAATTATTTGAAAGGTGAAGTTTCTGGCTTTTGTGAGTTCCTGCGAGTATCTGGAGTCCTACATATTTGCAAAGTCAGCATATTTCTTGAAAGGCAAGAGGAAAGACAGAGCTTGACAGATTAGGTTTGAATCCCAGATCCCAGGACTCATCGCTGCTTGACCATGGATAATTATTTAATATTTTTGAGTCCAGTTTGCCCAGTTTTACAATGGTCATAAATAGTAGTTCCCATTAGAGATTTCTCCAAGGATTAGAAATACTTGAGTGAAGTACATATTCAGAGTGGCCATAGAAGTCAGTGCTCAATGAATTATAGCCACTATTTTAACCACTACTAGTAGTATCACAAAATAATTGCCACTTACTATCAGGGTGAATTTCAGGACTCATCTTGTGCCGGGCTCAAGATGAGCCCACTTCCCCACTGTTAGTTTGAGGGAATTTGAGCTAGATCAGTATTTTTCAAATGTTTTTAAAAACTATGTCACTTCTGATTAAATAAAATTTCACATTTTTCTTCACTGACATGTGAAATTTTAAAAATGATTTAGATATTGTATTCAAAATAACATGTACTTATTGGGACAAAATAATTAGTTTTGAAGTACAGCCCAAAGATGCTGTGATTGTTAATATTTGGACGAATCTTGTGGCTTTGATGGGGAGAAAAGTCCACCTGAGACTATTTCCTCTCATGAAATGCTAGGACATTGGGTCAATTAGCCTCCTTCATCTCGCCAAGATCTCTTTTTGCAGGGAGCCCGTTACTTTCATCTTTTCAACACTGTGGGGCCTGTGGAGTTTCTCTCTTTCCCTCGGCTCTTTGCTTGTGATAGCGCAGCCCTTGTGCTAAGGAATCAGCACATGCGCAGATGGTCCAAGTCCTTTCTTATGGGCCCCTTGCTTCAAGTTTGAAGCAGGGAACTGTTGGCTGGGAGAGTAGGGAAATTTACACACGGTAAATGCTATTGATTTCCCTGGTCTGGAGATTAATTCAGAAAAAAAGAGTCTGTTATTAGTATGAAGGTGATGGGCGATGATGGGGAAAGGAAGGGGGAGGGATCAATACTGGGGAGCCTCCGTTAAAGTACTCCCGTCACTATCATTTTGACACGTTTACAATCAAATGCTATTGATTTTTCATCAGCCTTTTCAGCTGGCTTCAGAAGGCGAGTTTCTCCGTTTTGAGAAATGAAGGGTTTTCTAACAGACGTTTGGGGTCTAGCTTTTGACCCAGCAAAGAGTGCTTGAGATTGGCTGAGTCAGCCTCCAACTTCTCCTGTGTTTTTGTGTGTTGCAGTTTTGGCTCGATGGTTTGGCAGGGAGGTGTCCCTGATGGAAGGAACTTTCCCCAAGCATCCATATAAAAGCACAGGACATGGGCTCAGGCAGTCAGGATGGATGTGAGGACTTTGGTACAGGTAGGAAGTAGGTGACTAATCCTCTCTGAGCACCTGCCATGTGCCAATGCCTTACCTAGGTCATTTGACTTAGAGCTCATCATCTCCAAACTATGCAGAAAGAGTGGAAATTTGCAGCTTAAATAACATTTCCAGGGTTGCCCATCTGGGTTTGTTCCCAGGACTGTTTGAAATCATTTCTGCCTTTTTCCTAGAAGCTTTCATTTGTTGGTGTTCACTCCCAGTGTCAGGTGCTGAGTTGCCTGGGATCCACTCTGGAGGAGCTGGAGGATCAGAAAAGCCTGGAGTGTTGGCCTTTTTCCCGAGCAGCCACACCTCCCCTCTGCATTCCTCATCCTTACTACCTGCATTTGCAGGTCCTACTAGGGCTGTGGGTCTCGGTGGAGCCTCCCCCTCCTCCTCTTCTCTCTCCTCCCCCTCCCTCTTCCCCACCCCTTCTTCTTCTTCTTCCTTCTCTCCTCCTCCTCCTCCTCCTCCATCTTCTTCACCTAATACCTAATTGTATATTTTGAAAGAAATTATTCAATTTAAGCATTTCCTCTCCTAGAATTCAAATTTAGAAAGATTGTTAGTGCTCAAAAATAACTAAGAGATCCAGTTTCCAGGCCCTTAGCATGAATGTCCTGTTTCTGTATCCTAGGAGTGAAGAGCACCAGGCTTAGGTTCAAGGAGTGAGTGGAATTATTTCTGGTCTTGTTTCTGACACTAAGTGACTCTGTTGCTGAGGGTAAGTCCCTTCTCTGTAAGCCTTCCTTCACTCATCTATGAATGAAGGACTTGGAGCACAACATTCTCAGATTTGCTTAGAATGGGATATCTGGGTGCTCTTAACCTAAATGCAGTGAAATTATTTTAATTCCTGTATACCAATAGAAAAGATTTTTCCAGAAGAAAAATATTATATTCTATACATACATATATACGTATACACACATATGTGTGTATACATTCAGAAAAATGTGTGAGTGTGTGTGTGTGTGTGTGTATACACACATACATATATAGACACATCTGAATCAAATATGGGAATACCACATAACCTTTTTAAAAAATTCATATATGAGCAGGATAAAACTATTGTAGGTCTATCTACCATATGTGTAGTAAGGGATGAGCCTATCAGGTTGAGCAAAGACACTTGATATCAGATATTAATCAACCCTATGTTCAATACTTTATTGCACACCAGCAGACAAGCAATAGCAATAGATAAAAGTTCAAGAAAAATGTGCAAGGAAATTTTACAATTAAGAGAATTCTATTCAGACCATTAAAAAATAAAAAAAAAGAGAGAAGTGTTGGAAATGACCACGTGAGTTTGTCTATGGAATAGAATATGATAATCTCTGAAGAGTATCTAATTTATTGCTTGACATGGTGTAGAAGTGCCCTTAGGGTTGTCTCATTTGACTCTCATGGTGGATGATCTCTATTTAGCCCTAAATTACCTCTGAAACATTCTTTGAGAACCAAAGGATTTGAGGCATTTTAAGATCCCTGCCAGAATTAACGTCCTCTGATTCATAGACAGTTTCTCCCCGGGATAATACGCCAAGACTCTTGGGCATTTGGAATAGAGCAGAGGAGTAGAGGGTGAATTTAGAGATGAGGATGGGGTACTCTGGGTAAGCACCTGACATGGTTTTACCCATCAAGCCTTGCCTGGGTCCCTTCTGCATGTGAAGGTGGTGCTCTCTGACATTCCAAACTCTGTGATGTCTGCAGAGCCATCTGTCAGCTCTGCAGCTTGGCTTCTAGTCTATGTGAGATTACTTTAAGAGGGGAGAAAACACTGCAGGTATACTATGGGAGGGGAATGATAAAAGTTAAAGACCAGCAGATTTCTCAGCCTGGAGCTGGCCTCATCCAGTGACAGACACTCAGGTGAGCACAAATATACCTGCTTGCAAGGCTAAGTGGAATACTGACTCTGGAGGCACACAAATGGGCAGGATGGGCGTACTCACTTGGACAGTGACAGGGAGAAGCAGTGGGTCTTTCCCAGGGTGGAGTTTTAATTGCTGGTGTTGACCCCACCTTCCTTGAGTCAACCATGGAGATGGTGGGTGTGTGTTGAGATGGAGGCTCCGTGGGCTGGGAGTACCAGTGTCCATTTAGCAGACTCTGCCTACTCGTACCGGACAGTTTGCCTGGGTGAGACATAGATCTGTGTTTCATTAAGCCACGGTGCTTTGGGGTTGTTACCGCAGTGTAACTAAGACCCTATTGACTGGTACAGCCAGAAATAAATTGTTCTATTTACATTCCACTTCTTTTGCTTCCCCATCTCCCATTTTTTAACCTTCAAGAAACTGGAGCTTGCTATCTTTATTCTTTCATATGTCTTTAAAACTACCAAGAATCTCCAATTTCCCAGACCATGAAGTTTTTCAGAAATTATCTTTTTTGAACACTCTATACCCAGTGCTTCTTTGGAATATGTTTTCCCCTTGACCTGAACCAAACTTCATCAAACATTTGAAGTAACATGTTGGAATGAATACTGGGGTATTTTTCTCTTAATATAAAAACATTTATAAATCATTACACAGTCCCTAACATTTTCTGAAACCAGTAGATAGTTAAAATGTTGTGTCCCAACTCTTTCTGGTGATGGTTAGTTTCTAACATGTTAAATATTGAAAAAAAAAAGTGTAAGCTAAGCCACATATTCTTTGTAAGCACATCGGTTTTATAACCTCATTGATTACATTTATAACCTTGGTAGAATCACCAAAATTTTCATTGTACAAAAGAAAGATGAGTCATAGAAACAGGGAATGATTTTAACCACTGTAAAAACCTCTCAAATATTGGGAAACTGAACTGGAAAGAGTCTTAGAGTATTACTGTTCCTCCAAATAGAACAAAAACAAGAGAGAAAGAGAGAGAGAGAGAGAGAGAGAGAGAGAGAGAGAGAGAGAGAGAGAGAGAGAGAANCAAGAGAGAAAGAGAGAGAGAGAGAGAGAGAGAGAGAGAGAGAGAGAGAGAGAGAGAGAGAGAGAAATGTAATATATATTCATATTTTGTATGTTATAAGTCCTGGACCTGTGATATCCTCAAATACAAAGAAGAACATTACATTGCAGCTGTATACCCAATCGGGCCTGCAAGATGTTCAATATCTGCGCATGTGAGAACACGAAAGTAATAGATTTAATATCTTTTTACCTTTTAAATAAAGTTATATAATTTAACATCTTTTTCATTTCAATATCATTTTTGAATTTTGCGCTTTTAATGTATATTTTAAGTTATGTTTCACTGTTTAACTGGGTCTGCTCATTGCCTTTTTAAGGAGCTACTTCCAACTTGGAGAGACTCACCAGGCTTTGAAAGCCTGGAACTACTCCAGCACTTTCTCAACTATTACCAGCTGAGATCCTGGATGTTTTGACTTGACTCTTTCCAGTCGGCATCCTCCATCTCCACTCCACCTGTCCCTGGACGACCCACCTTACTCTGTCTACCATGCGTGTCTTCTTTCACTTTTCCACATGATCTTCACCTGCTTTTCTCTTTGGCTTTCCTCTTCCTTGCATTTTGTCTCTGTGTGGTTGTATCTGTGCCTTGACAACCACAAAGAAATACCACTCTGCCCAGGCCCCGCGAGCTTAGCAACTGGTAACATGGAACAGAGTCAAAGGGTGAGGCCTTGGGATCACGGGAAATCTCACAGAAACTGGGGGTGAATTACTCTTTGGCAAAGGACCCAGGTACCTGGAAAAGGGTTTCTATCATTTGTAGTCAAAGTTTCTGGCTTAGAACCACCCTGAAGGGGCCCTGGTGCTACCATAAAGGAGAGTGACAGGGTTTTGTGTTGTCAGTAGGCCAGAGTCAGAGAACCTAGCCGGGAGGAGCAGAATCCAAGAATCCAGGAGGTCTGCTTCTGCCAGGGCTGTGTGGCCGACCTCTGGGGCCTACGGTCATCAACACTCGCTAATGTCTGACCTGTCAAGGGTGTGGGGTGTGTCCTGCTGTGCAGGCATGTGTGTGTTCATTGGATGGCCTTGTACATATATGTATGTGTCTGAGTTTGTCTACAATCAGACTTCCCTGTGGGTGGGAGTGGGGACGTGTGTGCATGGTGGGCACATGTCACTGTATATGTATGCCTTTGGGGGAAGTATTGCATATCCTGAAAGTTAGCATTCTGCAAATAATTGTGGAGTGAATAAATTATTCCATTTATTCAATTCTGTAAATATTTATGGAACAGTTTAATGATAATTGGAATGCTAGTATAACTTATTAATGTTAACAAGGGAAAAGTTTCTCTAGAATATGTGTTAGAAGAGGGGTTTGCTCCCTTGTCTGCTCAGGAGTTGTCACGAGGCAGTGGCTTCTCTGTAGAGATATAAACCCACCTTTACCCTGGCTAACTTTCTCCTGTTCATTACCTAACCACCCTGGGTCATTGCCTTCTTTCCTTCAGATTACTGCATGGACCCTGTTGGAGGCGTTCTGTATAAAGATCACCTTCCTCTTGCTGCCAGCCCCCTTCACTCTGCAAAACCCTACTAATGGCCAGGCGCAGTGGCACATGCCTGGAAATCCCAGTGGTTTGGGAGGCTGAGACAGGAGGATCATGAGTTCAAAGCCAGCCTCAGCCACAGTGAGGCACTAAGCAATTCAGTGAGACACCCTGTCTCTAAATAAAATACAAAATAATAGGGCTGGTTCACTGCCCCCTGAGTTCAGTCTTCAAACTCCACTATCAAAAAACAAACAAACAAACAAAAAAACCCTGCTAATGCAGGTCAGACTTCTTTTAACTAAGGGCTCGGATAACCAGAGGGAATTCCAACATGGAGAGCAGGATTCTTACTCATAAATGCTAAGCAGACTGTTTTCAGCAACCAAAGGGAAGACAGTAAGCCATGACACTTACAGGGGTGCTAGCACAGATAAATATTGCAGAGAGATAGGTACTCATGACCTCCAACTTTCACAGTGTGGGTGTCAGTCCCCACCAGGAAAAGCCCATGTCCACCTACGGCACTGGTCTCTCTCTTGTTCCGTCCTCCCCTCCTGCCCTTGGCAAACAGCAACCACAGTTGTGTATGATTATATCCATTTCCTAAAACCCAGCTTGCTCTGTCAAGACCAGTGTCCCATGGGACGGCTGTTCAGCATGGGCGCTCACAGCTGAAGACCCTCACTTTCATGCCTTTCTATCAGTACAAACTAAATAAAAATAATCTCACTTTTCTTTGGGGCTTTTGATCCCATGTGGCTCAACCTTGGCCTGAAACTCACCCTACCCCCGAAGTGTGCACATCACTCAGGACAGTTACTAATTCTCAGACAGTGCAATCTAAATAAGTTGAAGAGAAATACTTCCCAAATTACATATATATAATATATATGTATTATACATATAAGATATAATATATATATATATATATATATATATTCCACAAGGACAACCTCTACTTCCAAGGGGTTATCTTATAGTATTTATATTATAAATCATAATGTAAATAGTATATACATTATTTTATAGTATATACATTATTTATAGTATTTACATTATAAAGAAAGTTTTCCTTTCTTTCTTTCCATAGCCCTTGTTCTGTCATGCATTGGTTCTTGACAAGAGACCCATTTAAGTATATGAAACAGGGCTCATAAAAATGTCCTTCAGAATAGCTCTCATATCTCCCAATCCCTCTCAATTAGCTCTGCAAAGACCAGGAGCATGCACACTTTCAATTCATAGCTTCATCTTTCTTTTGGAGCAGATTAGATTTTTGGCATGGGCTCCCTTCTTCAGTAGTCTCTGTGGGAGAAGGAGGAACTATAACAATGTACCTGCTCATCTGCAAGGAACCGTGGGGAGCAGAGACACTGTCCCCATTGTAACAAGCATCCTTCATTCAAGCAGATTTATAATTTACAAAGAATCTTCACAATCCTCTATACCTGAAAAAATAAAAACTTTTTAGAATAGCGAGGTGATTTCACAACACGTCGTCTCACTTGCTGAATTATCGGGGACCCATATAGCAATGGCAATTCTCTCCCTCAAAGAGCTTGAGAAGATGCATCTGCAGCCCTCAGAATGTGTCTTGCAGGAGGGGCATTTGAGGGGTGACCGCCTTTCCCATCCACTTCTGAGGACAGTTGCATAATTCCCCATCAAGTTGTCTGTCCCTTTATTGGCAGTTTTGACTTGACCTTCTGGCTGCACCTCTCAATTATCTCGAATCCATACACTGTTAAGATGCTAATGAGGGAGAGAAGAAGTCATTACCTGAAGGAGCGACCTCCTGCAGGCTCTCACTTCAGCTTCCTTCTGTGGGGTCTGCTTGCTCTCCTTCAGAGCTACGCGTGTAAGGATGTAGGAGTTGGCTGCCCTTGTTTTAATTCTTAAAAGGTCATTGGTTAGACACATAAAAGGATGCACGTCCTCCTTTAAAGGGAAGCTTTAAAATATTGAAATCATCCAGGTTGCCTTTTACATGGCTCCATTATGTAAAGCAGCATTAATGGTGGTGTGGCCCAAGCAAGCCACACACAGGGAGCAGAAGTGGGAAGGTTTTATGAGGTTTATAAATTTCACACCTTTATACATTTAATAAAAAGCTTGTATCTAAATTATGAGAATGTTCTTGAGAATGAGGCATGGGTTTGGGGAACCTCTAGTAGCTGAGGATATTTAAACTGCAAAATAATAATTTGACTGCAATGTCTTGGAGTGGGTGAGTAGTAAAAATGACAAGGGACATTCAGAGATGTTTTCATTGTACCCATTCATCGTCTGAAACTTTAATACAGTCAGGATTTACTGGAAGAATAACATACTCCTATATATTAAATGCCAGGAGTGTGATAACTTTGAATGTTCTTGGAAAGTATCTATCCAATTACATACGTTCCTGCAGAATTTCAGCAGAGATTACTGGCATTGCTTTTGATATAAGTGATTTCAGACTATTCCTTTTGGCAGATAATGACTTGTATGTTTTCTTTCTCTTTCTCCCTAGTATAGCTTATGGATTAGTTATAACTCTGCAACATGGTTATATGGGATTTTCCGAGGTTAGAGAAAACTCTAGTGGAGTAGCTCATGAAAGGAGAAAATAAGAAGCCTTTCTCTGTGTGGCACAGACCTCTGAATAGCATTCCCAAGGCAAAATTAGCTAATTAATTGAACAAATCATCGTGTAACCAAAAGACCATCCAGTTTAAATTCAAAATAACAAAAACAAAGAAGAAACAAAGCAAAACAACACATGGATTTGAGTCTGGGCTCTGTCACTAATTCTGTAGCCTTGGCAAGCCGGGTTCCTCCTTTGATTCCCA
Organism: Marmota marmota marmota; assembly: GCF_001458135.2. Lineage (NCBI taxonomy): Eukaryota > Metazoa > Chordata > Mammalia > Rodentia > Sciuridae > Marmota > Marmota marmota. The sequence goes on from NW_025999977.1 coordinate 50,473,884, forward strand.
CAGTCTTCGGTAGAAAATAAGACGAATTTTGTCAGAGCATCATTTTTAAAATAACGAGGGGGATGAATCTGCAAGTTCTGTATGTGTTACAAATTACTACACAGTTGCTAATTCTAACCATCCTTAGTTAACTCAGGCAGTATCCACTGAGGTCTTTCTGGGCACCAAGGATTGGGGTATGCGCTTGTCAACCTAAAAGGCAAGCTGAGACACCCAAGTGTGGGAGCAAAGCCAAAGTGAATATGCACCCCAGGGCTCACAAATCCTTGTTGCCCCGAAAGGTGCTCTGGAATGGGGTCTGAGAGGTCTGAGCAAGAAGGCAATTACAGGACACTGGTAGCTACACTTGCATTGATTGACAAGATCAGCCCAGGAGGTGACTGGTCATAGGCTACCTCTATGTTCCAGGTAGAAATTCTGAGAAGCACAAGTAAGGCATTTATCCAAGTTATTTATCACTCTAATGATGTCAGTATATCTGCAAAGAAGTTGTTACAGGTTTAAATTAATTAGATCATGAAACTTTTAATTCGGGAGGATATGACTGCTGTTCTACAACCCATGTCTGCCAGGCCCGATAGGAGTTGTAGACCCTCTGTCATTTATTTAAATTTCTACACTGTATCATAATGAAATGATTAAAAAAAAGGCGAGTTTCTGCTTTCAAGGAGCTTACAGTCTATACTAATATCAATGGTTTAGTATTTACAGGGCACTGGATGCCCAACGCTGTGTGAGGCATAATTTTAAAAAATAAACAGCAAGGCTGTGCATAGGCTAATTGTAAGAGCTGAATTTGCCTGTGGGCCTCGCAGGTCCTGGCCAAGTTTGGTGGAAGCTTCTGAAAGCCCAAAGCGGAGCGTATGTGAGAACCACACTCCTCTCACTCCGAAGGAGGCTAGCGGGGGTCTATGGCATGCACTGCCTGCCTGAAGAGAGGGATCTGCAAACCATAACACGGGCTGCTCCTGTACAACTCAGAGCCCCACAGTGGCTACATCTAGATTTGCCTGGACCTTGCAGAAATTTTCTGGTGACTTCTGATGGGGCATATGTAAGTTTAGCTGTACGTTTGTTATACTGCCTGAAAACCCAGAGGTGGAGATGCCATGATGGGTATGTTGGTGAGTCTTGTGCTTCACAGGACAGAAGTTGCAATGGCCTCTTTAAAATAATGTCTCATCTAAGATTCTTTAGGAACTAGACATCTTAATTCAGAAGCTATAGATGCTGGGTCTGGGTTAGATGTTGAGATGGTGACTGATTCAGTCTAACGTGTTCAAGGGTAGCGTTATTTAATTTTTACAATGAACTGCATAGTAGGTACTATTATTGTCCTCACTTTGTAAACCACAACCCAAGGCTTAGAGATCATACAGCGTGTGCAACCGAGATTCCAATATACAGATACTGCAATTAATCATCACACAAACCCTCATGCTATGAGAGAGGGCCAAAGTCAGCTTGGGGAACTTCCCTTGGAGAAGTGCTTCAAAATGTGAAGAGGCATCTTGCAGAAATGAGAACTGCTGTCTCAGGGGTCCCTTGGGCTGAGGCCCAGAGATAGCAGAAAGCAAGTGGGAGACACTAGAAGGTGGGCATGATGTCAGGAGTGAGTCTCTAGAAGTCTAGGGTAGGCTGGGCAGGCATTAGCTTGTCATTTCAAGGAATCTCCCTCTCTCTGGTAGGAGATGGGGTTCATCAGAGGTTTTTGAGTAGGCTGGTGGTAAATTTGGATTTTAAATTTAGAAAGATGAACCTCAAGAACCATAAAGGAGCAAGCCTCAAGGCAGGGAGCCCCACAAGGCAGAACACGTCCTGGAGAATAAATGAAGAGATGACTGATGATTTATTATCTCCTTGACATTTACATAATGGTGTACCCAGAAGGTAGAGGGTGTAAAATGTTTAAGAGCGCTAACAGGAACACAAAGACTATGATGGATTTTGTTTTTGTACACTGGGAGATTCATTTTCATTTGGAAATCAACCGTGATGTTACTCAATCAGAAAGAATGATTTACCATTACATTCTCTCTTGCACACACACACACATGCATGCACGCACCGCACACTCACCCCATGACAGTGCACAGTGGCAGTGTACTTAGAAGGGGAGTGAAACTTCTGAGGCCTCTGAATTAGGTGCATGAATTTAGTGTTTCAAAGATCATATTTAAAGAAATGTGCTTGATGACAATCTGCATGTGTTAGTCAGCTTTTCACTTCTGTGACCAAAAGGTCTGAGAAGCACAATTAGAGCAGGAAAAGTTTATTTGGGAGCTCATGGTTTTGGGTCACAGTGCATAGACAGCAGGCTCCATTCCTCAGGGAGCAAGAATGTGGCAGATGGATGCAGCTCAAGGCTTCACACCAGAAAGGAGAGAGAGAGAGAGAGAGAGAGAGAGAGAGAGAGAGAGAGAGAGAGACACTAAGTTTCACTCACCAATAGTAAACCCCAAAGCATGTCCCCAGGAACCCCACCTCTTCCAGCCATACACTGACTGTGCCATAGTTATCACCAAATTAATTCCTACCGGGATTAAAGCACTGATTAGGTTAAACCTTTTATAACACAATCATTTCACCTCTATACCATCTTGCCTTGTCTCACACGTGAGCTTTTGGGGGATACCTTACATCCAACCATCATACTGCATTAGGTGGAAACTCAGAACAATTAGACACAGAAACACATCTTATTTTTTTCTGTTTAATTTAATAACTATTTTTTATTTGTTCCTTTTAGATATACATGACAGTAGATATATTTTGACATATTATACATACATGGAGTATAACTTCCCATTCTTGTGGTTGTACATAATGTGGAGTTACACTGGTCGTGTATTCATATATTAACATAGGAAACTAATGTCTGATTCATTCTACTGCCTTTCCTATTCCCAACCCTCCTCCCTTCCCTTCATTCCTTTGTCTGTGACCAAAACACCCCACAAGCACAATTAGATGAATTGATTAAGTTCACAATTAATAAACTTCTATTCTTCCCTCCTCCCTTATTGTGTGTTAACAGCCCCATATCAGAGAGAACATTTGGCCTTTGTTTTTTGGGGGGATTGGCTTGTTTCACTTAGCGTAACAGTCTCTCCAAATCCATCCATTTCCTGGAAAATGCCACAATTTCATTTGAGTAATATTGCATTGATGGCTGAGTAATATTACATTGTGTGTGTGTGTTTGTGTGTGTATGTGTGTGTGTGTGTGTGTGTGTGTATATATATATATATATATATATATATATATATATATATATATATATCTCACATTTTTAAAATCTATTCATCTGTTGAAGGGCACCTAGTTTGGTTCCATAGCTTAGTTATTGTGAGTTGAGCTGCTGTAAATATTGATGTGGCTGCATGTGGAGAGTGTGGCTTGGATCATGATCTCTGACTGCCTCATGGCTACATTTGTGCTGGGAACTTCCTGTGCAAAGATTTCCCATTTGCTATGGTAATTCCTGGCCTGGACCTTGAGCTGGACTTTGAGCTCAGGCTCTACTCCTGAGAATAGAGAATTCTGGCATAACAAGATAACCCTAATGTTTCACCAGAGCTGTGTCCTTCAGTTTGTCTGCTTGGCAAAAACTTTCCCACAAATTACCTTTTGAGATAAAACCAGTACAGTAAACATACTGAGCTAGCTCTGGGTTACTGTTCTTCCATCAGACGAAGGTGTCCCACCTGGGCCCAGCTTTCTCTTTTTATGTGTTTGTCTTTTCTCAACTCCTCATCGCCTCTCACTGGTTTCTGAATTAACAGTTGTGGTGGAAGGATGGCCACAGCAGCTGTGTTAGTATAGTGTGCTGATTTTAAGTCCTTTGGCTATAAACCAAAGAGTGGAATAACTGGATCAAATGGTGGTTCCATTCCAAGTTTTCTGAAGAATCTCCATACTGCTTTCCATAGTGGTTGCACCAATTTGCAGTCCCACCAGCAACATATGGTACCTTTCCCTCCACATTCTTGCCAACATTTATTGTTACTTGTATTCTTTATGATTGCCATTCTGACTAGAGTAAAATCTCACTGTAGTCTTAATTTGCACTTCTCTAGTTGCTAGAGATGCTGCACATTTTTTCATATGTTTGTTGGCTGATCATATTTCTTCTGTGAAATGTTTGTGCAGTTCCTTTGCCCCTTTATTGATTGGGTTATTTTTTTTGTATGTATTAAGTTTTTTGGGTTCTTTATATATCCTGGAAATTAATGCTCTATCTGAGGTACAGGTGGACAGAAATACATCTTAAAAAGAAAATACAATTCCAATGTGGGTTGGAGAAGAATGGTGTATCACAGAAAATCCACTATAATTAAAGCACAGAATGGGTTTTCTAGTAATGGGTTTTCAACAAAACTTGAGAGAACTGTTAAACTGACATTAAGACCACAATATAATATCAATTAGATGGAAGCCCAAATACCAGATGTATCAAATAATGAGATTGTTTTCATTAATGAACAGTTATGTAAAAAACAGTACCATTGTTAATAACTGAAAATGTTTATACAGCTTAAAAAGGAATTTGTTAATTATGCTAATGTCATGATATAGAAAACCCTAGGTGAGTTTACTGATATTCAGTCAAAGGCTACTTTACCAAATAATTTACCCATTGACCTTGGAATGACACATTGACATAACCCCAGTTCTGTAATAGCAAATGGCAATGGGTACAACTTGCTGAAGGACCTGTTCATCTAATGAAGGACCTGTTCATCTAATGAAGGACCTGTTCGTCTAATAGCTCTGTAAAAAATTCAAAACCAAAACCAAAAGAAAACAACAACTTATTTTACTAACCACTTAGAAAGTTTATAGCAACTATTTGTTTCTGGATCAATGTTGTGTTAATTTTTTCCTTTATATATTGTGGATTTTGAATTAAGGCACTCTATGAATGATGAATGTCAAGAACTATATAGATGAATGGATGAATTCTCATTTTTAAATTCAATCTTCTGCCTTCCCTACTTCCCTGAGCACACAGATTTCTTTTTTTGTATGTAGCAGCGTTTCATGCTTGGAGATGATTCACTTTTTAATTCATTAGTTGGGGAGCATTTTATTTTAAATGTACGTTGCTGCTCTCTGCCTCCAACTCCATTGAATTATATTTTACTTATAATCAAGAAAAGTTCTCCATAGCAATGCAAGAAAAATACTCACACTAGGAGAGTATCACCATACCCGTGTGTTGATGCCCTTGCAGACACAGAGCTGTTCTTTGCTCCTGCATGGTCATCCCGCTATTCATGTTGTGGAGTATACACTGTTTCTCATCTCACAAAGATGAAATGTGATTTACTAGTATGCTGTATCTCTATCACTATTTCCTCTGGTTCTATATAGTGCATGATTTTATGTGTCATTAAAAAATAGAGTAATTTGGTGTCTTTTGTATGGCCTATTCTTCATACATAATCTATAGGGCCATAATATATGCTTGTCAGCCTCAATAAACTGGTCAGATCTGTGTAGCTATGTCTTGAGTGTGCGTGTATCTGTAAGTTACGGGTGTGGGTATTGATTTGATAGGTGTGTAATACATGCAGATAAATGAGTGAAATGTTCCCAGTTGTGGTGCACTACCTGGTACCATCTCTTTTCTCTCAATCACAACAGCAAATCAGTAAATCAAAGAAGTAGAAATGGCAGTATCTGGATTGAAGAATACACTCAGTGAAGGCAGCCTACTATTTCATTTATACATTATTTAACATTTATGACTTTCCTGACAGGTGAAATTCAAAATCTATAAGAAATTGCAAACCAAAGTTACTCTCAATGTTAACCATCTTCAAAGAAAGCAAAACTGCTGGACATGATGGTGCACACCTGTAATCCCAGTGGCTCTGGAGACTGAGGCAGGAGGATAGTAAGTTCAAAGCTAGCTGCAATGGCCAAATGCCCCTGAATTCAATCCCTGGTACCCAAAAGAACAAACAAAACAAAACAATCAAACAAACAAACAAACTGCTATTAACTTTATAATTGGTAATAAAGTTTTTTTAAATCATTCTGTAATTTAGGAGATTGGTCGTTGGTAGATCACTGAGCTAATGATTGCTGATTTATTGATAAGTGAGTTGGCTTGGGTTTTGAAGGGTGATCTCCGTAGCAATGCAAGAAAGATCTTGTCAGTAGTAATTTAGTTGTACATTTACTGGGTTTATATGTATTAGTAGATAATAACTACTTGACAGCATTTGAAGACACATGGGTTAGAATTTTGTAAATAATTTTAGTGCCGAAAGAAGAATTAAGAAACTAAAAAGATGAAGTGATCACAACTAAATTAGGAAAGCAAAACATTTTTTCCTGAAAATTTCAGCAGAGTTCTGCTTCTCTCTCATTGGCTAGAACTGTGCTACATGGTCAATCTGAGCTGCAGGAGAGTTGGAAACGTAGTTTTCAGGCTGGTCCATGGCTCTCAGATGTCACTGGAGCTCTGCTGCTAAGGAAGAAAGAGAACGTAGACCTTGGGAAAGCAAGGAGCAGCCTCTGCCAGGGTGGTTTCACTTGCTGCCTTTGGTTCACTTTTTAATTCATTAGTTGGGGAGCATTTTTTTTTTAAATGTACATTGCTGCTCCCTGCCTCCAACCCCCCATTGAATTATATTTTACTTATAACCAAGAAAAGTTCTGAGTAGCAAATTACAGAGCATCTCATTCCACCGTTCCATTTCATAGATGAGAAAGCCCTGGCTCAAAACTGCAAAAGACCACTCAGTGAGTTTTGGAACCCAGGAGTACAACCTCAGTCCAGTGCTCTGTCTCCAGGGCAAAGCTCCCTCTAGGGAATGGGGGAAGGGATAGAATAACAAATGGGCAATTTTTTTTTACTCTTCCTAAATAATAACCCTAGTCACCAACAGATTTGAATTTCAGTTTATTTGCATTTCTATTGTGAAGTTCTAGTTAAATCTTTCCTGTTAAACTTCCTATACAGTTTGTTACTAGATCATGGAGCTGCCAGAATGGGAAGTGAAGCTTCTAGGGGTTTCCCTACACTCATTAATCACACAGAGTTAAGTGCATCATGGAAGAATAAACTCACAGTATGCCAGCAAACACCATTGCTAGAAAAATACCCTAAATAAGATTTGCAGCTTCTGTGGGTGTTTTTTTTTTTTTGCCAACTATTAAAGATTGCTGTTTTCAGTCTCTTTCCTGAAAGAAGTTGTCACCTTCTTTGTCTGACACTCCGTCTTCTGCAATGAGGAGAGCTTGGACTGGAAGTAGGGTCTCAGCTCTGGCTGCTGGAATCACTGAAGAGTATTTAGAATGATCAATGTCTATGTTCCCCCAACTGTTTTGAGTTCATTGTTTTTAGTGTAGGGCATGAGTATTGGTAGTTCAGGGAAGTTCTATGAATGAGTCTACTATGTGGCAGGATGGAAATCCCCTGGGCTAGAATGGACACTGATATTGCTATTCCAAGTGATAGCCACTGACCAGCAGCATTGCCCGGCATGAGATCTTGTCAGAAATGTAGCATTGCGGGTCCCAGGCCAGCTCACTGGATCAGAATATGCAAAAACCTCAGGTGACTCAGTGCACTGTGAGGTCTGAGAATCGCTGCTGAGGTTCCTTCCAACTCTCATTTCAGGATTCTATACCATCAGGCTGCTTGCTTGCTCAGAAATTTTCGATAGCTCCATATGCAATCTAAATTCTGCAACGTGATTTTTCAGATTCCTCATGATTTATCTAATCTTCTCTCCAAACTTTCCTGCATTTATGTGTCCTGGTCTCTAGAGACCCCTGTTCTCTCATCATTCCCTGAGCACCCCTTTATTGTTTTTGCCTGAGTCTGCAGTTCTTCCCAGCTGAACCCTTCCAAACCCAGCCAGACCTAGGTGCTTGTCCGGTTCACTATGCATTACCATCATCACCCTCTTGCTCTGATTTGTGAGTTTCTGGATGAAACTTTAGGTTTTAATCTTTGGATTTTTTTTTCTTACTTCCCTACTTGGACAATACGGTCTCCTAAGACAAGGTCCTATTCATCCTTGAATCACAGATGCACACTCAAAAAATATGGTGGGCATCCAACATCCTGTTTATCATCAAGGGTTGCTGGAGTGAGATGACCAGTAACTTGGGAGTCTAATGAAGTTATCATCAGGGGTTGCTGGAGTGAGATGACCAGTATCCTGGGAGTCAAATAAAGTGGACTGTGTAAATAATGGCATGACACTCTTAGTCTAAGTTTTCTCCAATGTGAGGGACTTCAGGTGCCTTCTGGCTCTGCTAGTCTTGAGTTCAGGCTTCTTTGGGGCTCAGTTCCATCCAAGTCATAGTCCCTGAAGATTGAGTCCCTAGGTCCTGTGTATTTTGCCAACAACAGTTTGCATGTGTGTGAAGTTTTTAATCTATGTTCCTTTTAGCATTTATATTTATAGCATATTTACAGTTGTACATGTACTATTTTAGTCTGTCTCAGAAAATAAGCAGTCCCATAGATTTGAAACTGAAAGAGATCAGGATGAATTCAGGAACAATCAAGTAGCCAAATGTAGGAAACATTCCTTACATTGGCTTGGTCTTTCCATTGTCTTGTTTGCTTTTCAGAAGGATTTGTGACTTTTTTTTTTGTCTCTTAAGGACCTGCTTTGAGATCAACTGGAAACATGGGTTTTTGCCCTGTAGACCTTTGTGCTCTGAGTTACACAACTATCTGGTTAACTACCAGAAGCGTTCTTTACAGCCTTTTGCAATCTACACCTGACCATTTTCATCTGGGCTTCATAAGAACCCCGTGAAGAATACCACCTATTCAGAGAGCAGAGTTGCTCCTGTTTGGAGCAGGCTCTGAGAAGTGCAGTGATTTGCCCACGTTGTGTGGTGTTCTCCAAAGGCTTTGTTTTGTCTCACTTCCCTGAGACACATCTGGAGGTACTCAGTCCTACAGACCTTGGCCCTGTGTTGGCTGTAATGCCTTAGAAGGTGAGTCCTGGAGCCTGTGACCTTCACAATCCCTGGGGAAATTCCTCAGCACGTCAAAACATGACAACCACTTTGTAAGGAAATGTTCTCAACAGAGAACCAATCTAACTCTCAGAATGGCCATGCTTTCTCCTTCCCGGGCACAGACTCTGAAACACAGACTTTGGTGACATGTTATCACAGTCACCAAAGAGCATTTAAGGAAGGACACACACCACTAAGTGCCACACCAGGCCAACGGACATGGTTTTTCCAGGAGTGGCCCTGGAATCTTCATTCCAAAATAGTCACATAGCTGGTACTGATTCTCTGCAAGACTTGGCAACTTCTGTGCTATGGATCAGTTGAAATTCAGCCAGGATATTTTTAAAAAGCTGGAGTCAACAGAGAACAATTTTAACTGGGTAATTTGATGCTTTGGGAATAGGGTCTCAGGGCTGTCTCTCTTCCTAATACTCAGTTTCTTTGTCAAAAGGCCTCATTCTCCTAATGAATCAGAGTCCCCTGAAGCACATCTAAGCACATCAGAGTCCTTGGAGAAGAGAGTAAGGGCCCAGTGAGAGGCATCCAGGTTCTGTTTTTCCAGCTAAGAACCTGTCACTCATCTGCTGGTCCTACCTTAAGCGACATTGGGGTGTACTCAGACTATGGCTCAGCTATTATCTTCTCAGAAAGGACTACCAGAGACCATTAGGAACACTTGTGGCTTTAAGTAAAGTAGAAATAACAAGCCCTCACATTCGAGAGCACTTTTCCATTCACAAAGCACATTCATATCTTTTCATCTCATTTATCCTCAAAACAAACCTAAGAGGTAGAGTCATCACCCACATGTTACAGACAATGAGACCGATGCCAAGAGATAAGGGCTCTGCCCACCATGAGGCACCAACCGAGTCTGATTTCATGCCCATGCTCTCTGCTATCCCACTTTAGCTGTGGTGAAACAGGACCCAAGGTTGCCGTGAGGAGCCCAAAGTCACACAGTTAGCAAGTGGAAGGCCAGGATTCAAACTTAATTCTCAACTCCAAGCCAACTACTCTTTTTATTTTATGACTTTGCCATTTTCCTTGAAGCTTTGAATCATGAATTGTTCTTCCCAAGCATTTTTGTTTGTTTGTTTTTAATGTGACCGGGTGTAATGGCACATGCCTGTAATCCCGGCGACACAGGGGGCTGAGTCAGGAGGATTGCAAGTTCAAAGTGAACCTCAGAAACTTCTTGAGGCCCTAAGCAATTTAGTGAGATTGTCTCAAAAAGTTTAAAAAAGGGTTGGGGACATGGCTCAGTCATTAAGCATCCTTGGGTTCAATTCCTGGCACCAAAACCTTTTTTTTTTTTTTAAATGATTTTATTTGTGTTTTATAGTTATAGTAATAGTTGGGTTTATTTTGGCATATTCATTAGTTCATACAAGAGATTGCTCCATTTCAGTTCTCAGTTCTTCCATTTACCCTGTCCTCCTCCCTCTGACGGACCTCCATCCCCTACTCTATTGATCTTCCTTCTATTTATTTATTTATTTATTAATTTTAGTTGGAACAGTTTCATTAGATGTAAAATTGGAAAGCATTATGAAGAACTGGGGAAGGAAGTTGACCAAATCATGCTATGTGCATGACTATATCACAGTGTATTCCAAACGTGTTTGATGTCAGTCCATGGTAAGAAATTGCCATAGATCTATACAGGCACCCACATGCACCCCTACAGACACACACAGACACAAAAGTGAAGCTTTCTGAATGAACGGTCTACTACCGCAACTCTGTTTCTAGCTCATTCTTCAATTACAAAATGCTGCTCATGACCCATTAATATTGTTTCATAGGCCACCAAATGGCCGTGATCCACAGTTTGAAAAACAATCTTCAGAGTGATCAAGTATTCGCTGGTGGCATTTATTTAAATCTTTTCTACTAGGTCAAAACCATGAGCAGAGAGACTGAAGCAAACTCCTTGCTGGTGGCCTTGGAGCTGACTGCCCAGTGGCCCTCGGGAGGCCTCAGGCGGGCCTCAGGCTCCTGGCTGTCTTCCAGACCCCTGTGTCCCACTCTGGGGCTGCTGGTGATGCCGACAGTACCAGGACACGGAGCCCATTCTTCACAGCTTACCCTTTGCTGACGACTGTGCACAGCGATAAAAATGTGTGCAAACGGGAAGAGTTTAGTGTGTTTATTGCCGCTATTGAGAAAATAATGTGATAATAAACAGGGCCAGTAATGGAAATTGCTTCTAAGAATAAAATTATGTTATTCTGAGTTACACGCAGCCCTGGGAAAGCATTTCGTCTCTCCAAGAGAGAACTGCCTGGCTGCTTGGCGCTGCTCCGGGGCCATGCACCTGGGAGCCCACTCCTTGCTCTCCTCGCCAGCTCCGACTTTTAGCCTCATTGACTTCTTGGCATCGCTGATCTTTGGAAACTGGGCAGCTTGGGTGGCATTGCATTTTAATTAGCGCACTTAATCCCCTGGACTGTGTGCCCAGTACCTTTCTTTGCAGAGTCTCATTAGGTCTGGATGAAGAAACCCTTCTTTAGTATATGATGAAGGAATTAACCCTGAGCACAGTTTAAATGGTCCATGTGCAAGAGAATCACCTTTTTTTTTTTTTTAAATCATTTAATAGCCAATCCTGCTATTAACACGGCATAGGAGTAAAATTAAGGATCCAGAGCTTAGCTCCTGTACTAATTAGAAAGAAAATGACAGAAAGAATGTCAGGCTGGAAGAGAGATGTTGGCTTTGATGACATCCAGACATTCACAGACTATGAACAAGATGCCCTGAAGCCTTCTCCTTTGAACGTGGCACATTATTTTACCTGCAGTCTGGCTTTTCTGGCACGTTTGCTCCCAGTCTTCTTTCTCCTAGGAATCTTTCAATTTCCATCTTCACCTGTCCAAATCCTGTTCATCCCTCAATGTCCCTCTCCACTGTGATGGGCTACAAGAAGCCATACAAACCCCATAAAGTCCTTCCTTCCCTGTATCATCCCCATTTACTGCTGACCTGCCATTAGAGAACTCGTCACGGGGTCCTGAGTATTAACCAAATTGCATCTCAGCCCTTATGAGATCATAAGCTTGTCACTTCAAACTCTGGCCCTCATTCATCTCTGCTTCCATTATAGAGGCTGGCCCAGGGTCCCTGAGAAGCCAGCTGGTGCAGTGTGGGGAGCAGATCTCAATCAGGTAGAGTTAACTGCTGGATGGGATGTTCATTGTGTGTGATGGGGCTGGGCATCGGGTACCGACAGAGAGGCCCCTACCTTGCAAAATCTAAAGCAGCACACACATGTGTGGCTCTGAGAATTATCCCCTTCAACTCTGTATCCAGGGCACCTTCTTTTCTTTACCCGAGTCCTGGCCTTGGTGAGTGAACAGGGAAAGCATGGAGGGCCCTCTTGAAGAGGCACTTGCTAGAATCTTTGTTGATGACAGTTTTGTCTTTAAAATCACTAGAGAGGACACCATTGCCTTTGCCATTGTTCACGTAGAGGCTGAAATCCTGTGTCTCTCTGCCTTCCTCCCCATCAGGAGGGAGGTTGGTGAAGCAGCCAGGGTCCAGGTCCAGCAAGGGCTTTGGACTTTGTTCCTAGTAGAATTGGGAACACTTGACAGCTGTCAAGGGCGGCATGATCTGATTTACATTTTCAAAGCTCACCCTGGCTGGCATGCAGACTGGATTGTTAATGACTCAGAAGTTTATATATTCTCTTTCTACCTTATAGCTACCCTTTTAGACAAAATGCAAAGCTTTCTAACATTTAGAATACAGAGAAGAGTCTTTGAAAGAGTCTTTGATTTGTTTATAGTCTTTATGTGTTTATTATTGGCTTGAAACTTGTCTTTAATTTGAAAAGAAAGATCCTGCTTTTTGTACCATAAATATTTGAAACAAATGTGTATGATACTCTTACTAAGACGGGTATGCTTTTTTCATTCCCTCATTATTTGTCACTGTGCTGTTTTACATGCACATGGTATACACTTGGGTTTAGCCTGTGTCCTCTCCTAAGAAAATAGAATTTAAGCCAAGTGGCAGAAGGAGCAGATACCATTTCTTTGAATTTGTCACAGAGAAGGCCATGTTATTTACTGATGTCCAATTTCATTTGGTGTTTGAAATAGCTAACATCTTCACGGACAAGAACAAACTTTTTTAGACCTGGAACACTGTCTAATAGTGAATACTCTCTTGGTAAATGTAATCTCTGGCTCTCGTGGTCAGCAATGGGCATTTGGTGAAGGTGGCCCCCAATGCCCAGTTGGGGATGTTTCCTTTTTGTAATGATCCCCACCTAGTCTTCTTTTTTCCTTTGGTCAGAGTAAGTGGGCTTAGTGAAACACAGGTGAAGTATCTGAGGGATAAGAGGGCAGTGAGGGGAGAAAGAGGCATGGATTTGTGTATGTGCATTTTAGTTTCTTCCTGTGCTGGAAATGGGTTTATCAAAGTGTGCTGTTGCACTGTAAATTACTGGTTTTCTAACCAAACCGAAAAGCTTTTTCTAGGCAATTGGTTCAAATGACAGACTCAGCCAGTTATGGATTGAATTGTGTTCCCAACCCCTGATTTCCTATGTTGAAGTTCTAACCTCTGCTACATCAAATGGGACCTTGTTTGGAAATAGGACTGTGTGGAGGTGTTAATTACTGTTAGGATAAGGTCAGCTGGAGTAGGGTGGTCCCACATCCAATGTGACTTATGTCTCTATAAACAGAGGAAATTTGGAGACAGGCATGTGTCCAGGGAGAATGCCACGTGACAATGAAGGCCAAGGTCAAGGTGACACAGCCAAGACCATCCATGATCCCTAAAGCTGGGGAAGAGGCATAGAGCAAATGCTTCCTCACAACCCCAAGAGGGAGCCAACCCTGGCCACACCTTGCAATCAGACTTCCAGACCTAGAGCTGTCACAGAATAGTGTCAGTTTCTCACACCATTCATTTGTGGTAAAGCAGCACCCTCTCACCCAAGATTTCCCTTACTGAGGTTTACCCATCATCAGTCACAATTCAAAAATACTAAGTGAAAAAATTCCAGAAATAACCAATTTGAAACTTTGAAATAGCAATTCTAGCAATCAAAATTGAAAATCAAAATAGAAATAAACAATTGATTATGCACTGTTCTGAGAAGGTTGATGAACTCTCTCTGCACCCAGCTCTGTCCTGCCTAGGGTTTGACTCACCTCAATGCAGTTTGTGCTGTTTGTTAGTTCCTACTTAGTAGACTTCTTGGTTATCAGTTTGCCTGCCATGTTCTCCCAGTGCTGTGTTCAAGTTACCTTTATTTTGCTAAATAATGGCCCCAAAATGCAAGTACACTGATGCTGGGCTGTCATAATTAATTTTTGTGATTGATTTTTAAATTTTTATAATGATCTTTCAGTCCTGACTGCTATAGTCATTTTACTTTTATTAGTTATCATTAATGTCTTACTGTGCCCAATTCATAGATTAAGCTTTATCATAGGTCACGTGTGTTTGCGGAAATCATAGTATAGATAGAGTTTGGTACTATCTGGTTCCAAGCATCCACAAAGGGACTTGGAATGGATCCCCCAAGAATAGGGAGGCTCCTGCAGTTGTTACAGCAGCACTAGTAAACGAATGCACAGTCTTGTCCAGCTCCTACTGAGTGCAATCGCTAGGGTGAGGTGAGGCCCAAGGATCAGGCTCTTTATCAGCTCTTCAGTGGCTTCTGAGGACAGAGTGGGGCTGGGAAGCCGAGTTCCATCTCCCTGGCTACTCTCCTGGGTATCTTCAGATACCTTCACATCTGAGTGTCAGCTACCCTTGCTGACTCACTCAGGGTTTTTTTGAGGAGGCTTGTGGGATGTGTGAACATTTTGAAACCACCAAACAAGTTAGCCAGGACAGGACTGTATGCTTCTTTTCAATAGACATTTGTTAACATTCCTCTGGTTCCAGCAACAACAAAAAGCTGGTATATCATCCTACCATATAATGTCACGAGTGCAAAGGTGATTAAAGATGGTAATATTTCTTTTTTTAAATTTAGTTGAATTTATTTTTTAACTACACAACAGCGTAATGTATTATAATTCTTATCACACATATAGAGAACAATTTTTCATGTCTTTGTATATGAAGTATGTTCACACCAATTCATGTCTTCATACAGGTACTTTGGGTTTTTTTGCATTACAATTCTTCTTACATATATATATATATATATATATATACCACAATTTTTCATATCTCTGTATATAAAGTAGGTTGATAGCCAATTTGTGTCTTCATACATGTACTTTGGATAATGATGTCCATCACATTCCACTATCCTTGCTAACTACAGAACCCTAAAGAAAGAAACCAAAGAAAACCTTAGAAGATGGAAAGATCTACCTTGCTCTTGGATAGGTAGAATTAATATTATCAAAATGAGTATACTACCAAAAGCACTATACAGATTTAATGCAATTCCAATCAAAATCCCAATGCATTCCTCATAGAAATAAGAAAAGCAATCATGAAACTCATCTGGAAAAATAAGAGACCCAGAATAGCTAAAGTTGATAATATTTCTAATTTCAAAGAATTCCAGTGCATTTGGAAAACTATGGTTTCCTGAGTTGCTAGTTAACTAGAAAGAACCCACTCTTCATTCTAAAATGTCTATGCATTCAGTGTTCTTTCTGACAAACAGGTCCCACCAGGCATACTGCTCTTTCCTATAGGTCTCGGTAAGCAACACATGGAAACTTCTTTCTAGACAGGCCCAGTTAACAGTGTATATATAGAAACCAAGGGATGCAGGGAGCTTTTAATTTGTCTTCCAGCCAATCTGACCTCTGAGACCAGTTGCTTGTCCGACAGCCCTCACTTTCTACAATTATCATTGTTGAGACTTTTTTATTATAAGTCTGTGGCTCAGGAGTCTTTAGCATCCTTCAACTCACCCTTTGGGCTGGAATTTATCAGGCTTGTTCTGAGCCCAAAGGTGATTTCTTTTTCTCCTGAAAGTTGGGTAGATTTCTGCTCAGCTGTGTTTTTACTGCTGAAGCATGATGCATAGTTATCATGCTCTGAAAATTGTTTAGATGCTTTCCACCTCTAGCCAAATAACAGGAGTGAGGTTTTTTTTTTTTTAAAGTGAAAATTTTCCTTGGCCTCCTTTGAGTGCAAGAAGTGCTTCTTTGTCACAGTGGGAGATTTTCTCCCTCGCCTGAAGTAGTACTGGAGAAAGATCGTGGGCTGTGTGAAAAGACAGACTTGAGTTTGAACCTCATTTTTCCAAGTACTGTTTGTGTGATCTTGGGCAAGACATTTAACCTTGTAAAGCCTTATTTTTTTGTAATCACATATGGATGATGATACTTTTCAAGTGTATTGTGAGCATTGGAGTTGATACATGTAAATCAATGGAGAATGTGGAACAATATGCTGGTTCTCAAACCTGGATGCCTGGGGAAATCATTTTTTTTTTAAATAGTCTCTTATTTTTTAGAAGCAATTTTAGACTCACAGCAAACTTTGATGGAATGTACAGAGATTTATCAAATACTCTCTGCCTGCATGTATGCTCAGCTCCCTTCATTATCAGCAACCTCCATAAGAGTGAACTTGTTGTTGTTATTGTACAATTGATGAACCTACAATGATACATCATTATCACCCAGAATCTATAGTTTACATTTGGATTCATTCTTGCACATTTTATGGGTTTAGACAAATGTATAATGACATATATCCACCAGTGTAGTGTCATATGGAGTAATTTCACTAAGACCTATTCATCTTATCCACCAGCAACAATAGATCTTTTTACTGTCTCCATAGTTCTGCCTTTTCCAAAATGACATATAGTTGGAATTACACAGTATGCAGCCTTTTCAGATTGGCTTATTTCCTTTAGTAATATGCATTTAAGTTTCATCCACATCTTTATGACTTGCCAGCTCATTTCCCTTCAGCACTGGATGATATTTCATTCTCTGGATGAACCTCAGCTCATTTATCCATTCACCTCCTGAAGGACATTTTGGTTGCTTTCAATTTTCAGCAGTTACAAACCAAACTGCTGTGAGCATCCATGTGCAGGGTTTTGTGTGGACATCGCTTTTAAGCTCTTGAGGGTGAATGCCAAGTTCCACAACTGCTGGAGGATGTGGTAAGGGTACGTTCCATTTTGTGAGAAGCTACCAAACTGTCTTCTTAAGTGGCTGTACTATTTTGCACTCCCACCTGCAAAGACTGAGCTTGACATTCTCACCAGCATTTGATGAGGTTCATGTTCTGGATTTTGGCCTTTCTGTTATTATAATTTATTAACATGGACAAGTTGTGCCAATCAATGGGTTTTACTCTGAACTTTCCATTCATGCATGCAGTGGGCATTGATCATGTCCACTCTTCCTTCTATCCTTTTCACCCCCTTCCCTCTCTTTCTCACTCACTGATCCCTTATTCCCAGTCCCTTATAATCCCTCTTCTTACTTTCAGGTCATGTTTTATTTTTCAATTTACATAGATGAGAGAAAACATGTAATGCACGCCTTTCTGTTTTATCATTTAACACGATGACCTCCAGTTCCATCCATTTTCCTGCAAATGACAGGATTTCATTCTTATTTATAGCTGAATAATATTCCACTATGAATATATACCATATTTCCTATCCATCCATCTGTTGATGGGCTCCTAGGCTGATTCCTAATCTTGGCTGTTATGAATAGTGCTGCAATAAACTTGGGAATGTGGGTATCTTTTTGTATGCTGGCTTTATTTCCTTTGGATATATTCCCAGGAGTAGTATAGCTGGATCATAGGGTAGTTCTATTTTTACTTTTCGGAGAAAATACTCCATATGGTTTTCCATAGTGGCTGTACCTTCCCATCAGTAGTGTATAAGCATTCCTTTTTGTCAGCAGCATTTTTTTTTTTTTTTGGTGTTGCTGGGGATTGAACCAGGGCTTTGTGCATAAAAGGCAAGCACTCTACCAAGTGAGCTGTATCCCCAGCCTTCAGCAGCATTTTTTTTTTAAATAACCATTCTAGTTGTGGTAAGATGGAATCTCAAAGTTGTTTTGATTTGCATATTCCTGATGTCTAAAGATGTTCAGCTCCCCCCTCCCCCATATTTTATTGGCTATTTGTACTTCTTTTGAGAAGTGTCTATTCAGGTCATTTTCCCATTTGCTATTGGTTTCGTTTTTGTTGTTAAGTTTGCTGATCTACATTTGGAATATTATTTCTCTGTCATATGAATAACTGGCAAAGATTGTCTCTGCTGCTCACTCTGTTGATTTTCCACTGCTGTTAAGAAGCTTTAAAATTTAATAGAATTCCACTTGTCAATTCCTGCTTTTGTTTTCTGAGCTATGGGAGTCCCATCCAGGAAATCATTTCCTGTGCCAGTATTGTGAGGGTTCTCCCTGTGTTTTGTTCTAGTAGTTCCAGTTCTTACACTAAGGCCTTTTGTATATTTTGAGTTGCTTTTTGTACAGGGTGAGAGATAGGGATCTACTTTCAATCTTCTGCAGGTTTCCCCAGCACCATTTGTTCAGGAGACGGTCCTTTCTCCATTGTTTGCTTTTGGCTCCTTTATTGAGTCTCTGTTGGCTGATGATATGTGAATTTATATCTGAATTCTTTATTTTGCTCCATTTGTCTATGTGTCTATTTTAATGCCAATGTCGTGCTGTTTTGGTTATTATGGCTCTGTAGTATGCCCTGAAATCAGGCATTGTGATGTATCCAGCATTACTCTTATTTACTTAGGATTGCTTTGGCTATTTGGGGTCTTTTGTGTTTCCATATGAATTTTAGGATTTTTTCTAGTTCTTTGAAGAATGTCATTGGTGTTTTGATGGAGATTTCATTGAATGTTGACTGCATTGAATCTGTAGATAACTTTGAGTAGTAGGAACATTTTATATCATGAACTTTGGCCATTGTAATGAATGTACAGTTATAACTCATTTTTTAAAAATTGCATTTACCTGATAACAAACAGTATGGATAACTATTCCTGTAAGAAAAATAAAAAGAGACACAGAGACAAGATGCAGAGGCAGGAAAGATGGCTCCTCATCCAAGCAGCCATGTTTATTTATACCAACAGGACACATTAGATCATCAGTGGCATAACTACATCCTTGTTTATTGTGTCATTAGGTAGGTTACAGAGTTAGCAAATTATTCCTCATTTACATTCTATAGTTGCAATGGGAAATGTTAGGAGCTTTGTGAAGTTCTCAAGAAAGTCCACTGTTTAAAGTTACTGTAATTTGGACAGGTTTAGACCCAGTGGAACTGTGTGAAACATTGTGGTTGTCTAACAAGAGAGTTTCTTTATTCCCAGGAGCTGTGTGCCTGAGATCAAAGTCAAGGCTGATAAGACTCTACCACAGAGCTGCCTCATGCAGGGCATTGCTACAGCAGCCAGGCATCCTGTGTCTTTGCCCAGAGGTTTTCCTAGCAGCCAAGCATTCTGTGTCTTTGCACAGAAACCTCCTGGCAGCCAGGCATTCTGTGCCTTTGCATAGAAATTTCCTAGTCACCAAGCAATCTGCAGTCATGAAGCCATCAGAGACCCCAATCCAAACACAGAACCCTTACATTTTCCTGTGTTTATTTGTCATCAGGCATATCTTTTGCAAAGCGTCTGTTAAGGTCTTTGGCTTATTTTACAACGAGGATATTTGTTTTCTTATTGTTAAATTTGAAGAGTTTTTTTTGTGTTTGGATATAATAATCTTTCTTTTATCAGATAATTCTTCTGCAAATATTTTCTCTCTTTGGCTTGTCTTTTCATCCTCTTGGTAGATTTTTTCAGAATAAAAGTTGTTAATTTTTTTTTTAAAGAGAGAGTGAGAGAGAGAGGGGGAAAGACAGAGAGAGAGAGAGAATTTTTTAATATTTATTTTTTAGTTTTCGGTGGACACAACATCTTTGTTGGTATGTGGTGCTGAGGATCGAACCCGGGCCGCACGCATGCCAGGCGAGCGCGCTACCACTTGAGCCACATCCCCAGCCCCCAAAGTTGTTAATTTTAATGAAGTTCAGATTATCATTTTTTTTATTTCATCCATCAGGCATTTAGTGTTTGTGTCTAAAATGTCTTTACCATGGCCACTCAGATCTCCTAGGTTATCTCACCGGGGGAACTTAAAAAACATTCCTCACCCCGGACAAGATGAATTTGATTTTTCTGGGGTGGGAGACTACAGATCTGTAATTTTTTCAATGCCCCAGATTCAGAAACTCAGTAAGGATTAAGAACTAGTGGATTTAACAAACACAACCTTAAGAAGTCTTGTGCTAAAATACCACATTTGGTATGACTTTATGTTTGTGATATTCTAGAAATGGCACAATTGTAGTGACAGAAATCAGTTCAGTGGTTACCAGGACTGGGAGCTGGGAAAGGAGACTAAAGCATATGGGCATGGAGGAATGTTTTGGAGTGAAAATATTTTTATGTTCATTTGTTAAATATCCATCTCCCTACACATTTCAAAAAGTAAATTTTATTGTGTATAAATTTTATCGGCTATTTTAAAAAAATAGTTGGTAAGATAGATGCTCAATAGTGATTGATGATGATGATGATGATGATGATGGAGCAGGAGGAAGGTAGCAGGTGTTGGAAGACAATTTCCAAAGGTAGTATTTTTATGAGGACCAGCTTGAAACTCTTGAGGCATCACAAGATAGATAGCCATAAATCCATAATTTGAAATGCACACATTAAAATGAATGCATTTGATATGCATTTAGTTCCAGATGTTCAGGTAAGCATGGTGAATGGGGTTTACTGACTCTTTCATTACTAATGAAGAATAAATGTCAGATGATTGGAGAGAGCGTTAGTGTGGGGATGCACATTGGGAGTGTATGTGAGCCAAGTTACCCAATGTCTCTGACGCTTCCAAGAAAATAATCACAGAGAATCAGAGACTCTAGGGAAAGTCTTTGCAAGTTCCTTTTCTGCTGGACTAGAAAAGCATGCTTTTTTTTTTTATACTAACATTTTCAGGAGAGCCCTTGAGACCAGGAAATGCCTACAGAGTAAACACAGGAGTTAGAGGTCTGCAAAGAGCTGTGGTAGAGGGTCCAGACTCAGAGGGCTGAGGGCCCTCCCTGTCTAATGACAAGGTCCTCTATTATTGATCAGAACTTGAGTGCGTACATGGTCTTGGCTCTTAGGAATTGTGCTTCTCTACCACACAATGGGTCAAATGCTCCTCACCTCTTTTTCTAGTTGTGTAGCTTTGGGAATGTGATTTAAACTTTCAGAGCAGTAACCTCCTCACCCTAAAAACTGAGGATAGTTATCTACTCTGCAGAGTTGTGGCAAGAAGCAGAACTAACTCTATGTGTGAAGTGCCTGGTGCATAGTAGCAACATTTGATATTCAATGAGTCAGACCATGTCCCAGACATGGTGTGCATATATTAATGAACTTAATTCTTACCACAATTCTGTGTGGTAGATGTAGTTATTACTGGCTCATTTTTATGAATAAGGAAACTGTGGCACAGGGAGGCAGGCAATTTGGCCAAGGGTGGGTAGAAACAACCTGGCTCCAACTCACTGTCCTCTCCCCTCCTGGGTTCCTGTAGTAGGCTTTCAGCACATAAGGGGAATCTGCAGAAAATTATCACTATTAATTCATCCTTGAGCAGGATGAGTTCAGCATGAATTGCTAAGTGCCAGGCTAATCTCTGTGTGTACATGCCTTTATATTTGGTTCGGGGTGGGGGGAGTTGCACACAGGAAATGCGGTGAAGGTCGCTTGAGCGGACACTGAGGTGAGTACCCCCTAGGCCCTCCCCAAGGCTGGGCACTAGGCAGGCCACTTCATGTCTCTGTTTGGCCTTTTTTCAAGTCTACAAAACAGGAACATTTCTCTCTCACCAGAGGGGTTTGTGAGTATTAAATAAAATAATGGATGTAAATCTCTCCAGCGTATAGGAGATTAGTAAATTTCTAAAAATATGAAATCATAAAGAAACTCTTGAGAGAAGTCTGGAGAGGCCAAGGGAGGTCGTGTTTCTGGTTTCTGTCTGATTGCTGCTGATCACAGCCAAGCCCTCTCCTCTGTTGTAGAGAGCAAGAGAGGAGAATTGAGCTCCCTTCTAAAGCTTGGGCTTGCAAAAGAACAGCCTGGTGTTTAGTGACCTGGGCCCCGGGTCCTTGCTTTGTTCCCGGGAGAGTGCCTGGCCCTGAGGACTTGCCAGGGAGGGAGGAGCCATGATCTCTGTTCTTAGGGAACTTGGCAACTAGTGGTGGGTGGCAAGGCTGAGTATTTTTTTTTTAAGTACTTCCATTAAAACCCAGGGACACTTTACCACTGAGCTATAGCCCCAGTCCTTTTTTAATATTTCCTTTAGAAACAGAAACTCACTAATTTGCTAGGGGTTTCATTAAGCTGCTGATGCTGGCCTGAAATTTGTGATCCTCCTGCCACAGACTCCCAAGTCTCTGGGATTACAGGTGTGCCCTGCTGAGCCCAATTGTGCACATGTTGAGATGGTTAGGTGGGGTCTGTAGCTGTTTGACTATGTGTCTTCAGCACCTGGTTGATTTCCAGAAACACTGAATATTTTAAAGGTGTTGAAGAGAGGAGGATGTGGCTGCTACTGGGGAAGGCTGTCGTGTATTCAAAGGGTCTGCAGTCTGCAGGTGCAGGATGCAAGGGGGGCTAGACAACAGAGCGTTTGGGTTTCTAGGTTCCAGAACTTCTCTCTCCATGGAGTCAATCAAGCTGCTTCTCTGTTGGCCAGATGCTGTGAGATGCTGCCTGCGGCACAGGGAGGTGTTGGCAGTTTTCTCTTGTTGATGATTTGTGAACAGTGGAGAGGAGCTTACCACTCCATGTGGGAGGAACAGCAGGGCGGGGACGACTGACGCCATGGCACCCTGGAAGGCTGCGCTTGTGTGGGGAAAGCCAGAGGCCAGAGAAAGGACTTGTACTCAGAAAGCCTGTGTCTGTCTTTCCAAGCTTGTGACCTCAGGCAAGCTGCCTCTGCCCAGCTTCAGTCTTACCTGTAATCACTGATCTTCTGGTGCTATGTGGTCCTCCTCGAATGTCCCCCCAAGGCTCATGCATTAAAGGCTTGCTCCCCAAGGCAGCAGTGTTCAGAGGTGGGGATTTTGGGAAGTGGTTAGATTATGAGGGCTCTGACCTCATCAGTGGATTAATCTATTGATAGATTTATTGGTGAATAGGGGGCTGGGGTAGTGGCTCAGTGGTAGAGCACTCGCCTAGCACGTGTGAGGCCCTGGATTTGATCCTCAGCACCACATAAAAATAAATAAGTATTGTGTATAACTGCAACTAAAAAATAAATATTAAAAAAATTTTAAAAAGATTTATAGTGAATAGAATATTGGGAGGTGGTGGAAATAGAATATTGGGAGGTGAAACGTATTTAGAGAGAGTGGATACTTGGGGTTGGGTTGGGGTCTATATTTGTCCCCAGCCACCTGCTCTCTCTGCTTCCCTGTCACCATGAGGTGGGCAGCTTTGCTCCAGCCTGCCCCTCCACCAGGAAGTGCTGCCTTATCAAAGTGAGTGGAGCCAGACGACCGTGGACGGAACCCTCTGATCCTTAGGCCAAAATAAGTCTTCTATTTTTTTTTTTTTAGGTACCACATAGTGTATGCCTACTGTTTTCCAGGCCCTGTCTCAGGGAATTTGCCAAATCCGTATCTCAATAATCCTCAGAACAGTCCTTCAAAGTCAGAGTCCCATGTGAAACCTCTGGACTCCGGCCAAGCTTCTGGAGCAGACCTGTGTCCTTCCTCCCCTAGGACAGCCTCTCAGCCACCTTGGCTGCCGAAAGGCCCAGCTGACCATCGGGGGGTCTCTTCATATACGACAGCCCCCCTCCATCTCCCAGATGCTGTGCTCACCTACACATATGAGAAGTCACCCTGTACACATAACAGGAGGAAAGACGGCTCTGATAAAAACTGCAGTTTAGGCCAGCTCTGGGGATCAGCCGGGAAGCCACTGGGGGACGGGAAAGAGGCCAGCGCATCCCCTGGCTCCTTGGCACCTTACTCTGTAAACCTGGTTATTTTCCTCATTTGTAAAGCAGTGATGACTAATTTTTAGAATTTCTGGGATAGAAAAGTTGAGACAGTGCTTCTGAAATGTCTTGGAGTTTTAGTTTAGTATCCTGGAGAAAGGATCCTTGTGCCCTAAAAATTCCCCTTTTGTTTTTGGTTAGTCTGAGGTCCCCCTCCCAGGGTCCCTCGGCCACTTCTTTCCTCCCCATCTAGAAACCAGGCTTTGGATGGTTTGTCTACACTGGAGGTGAGAGCTCGGAATCCCTGGGATAGGTGATTCTGAAGCTGGGCTTTGAAGGTAGCCCTGTGGCCCAGAGTAGAGAAGGGATGCTGTATCCCACACACTGGATTTGAAAGTTTTTATGAAGCCGTCTACCCACCACCCAGCAATATGTCTGCACCTTTCAATTAGCATTGAAACTCTTAGAGGTCTAAGTTAATGTCTCATTCTTTCCTGTGGCCTCATTGCCTTGCATAGTACCCTGCACAGAGTAGAGACATTATGACAATCCTCTGAACTGAATTAAGTCCAATGGAAACACTGAAATGTCAAGACAGAGTCTGAACCGTGCAGTAGCAAAAGCCCTGCCAAGCCTGGGTGGAGGTCACTCTTGAAAGCTGCGGCCGGGGCTGGGTGGGAGGTGGGGGGAGACGCCTGCTCTTTGACAAATAGACACGGAGACTGTTTTCCTGTACCCTTGGGGTTTAATCTTTTCTTTTGACTCTTGAAAGCCCGTGGCATTGAGTGCTGAAACCCATTACTGAGAGATTGTCCTTGGAGCTCAAGTTCCCTTACAATTCTCTTCATGGGAGGCTCATATGACGGGTGCCCACGTTGTTCCATGAATCATAGACACATCTGCTTCAGGCTCTTAGAAATGTTTTTCACCTGCCTGGGCCTACCAAGAAACTGAACTTTATTCCCCTTTCTGCACTCCATGTACCCTCATCTTCTGGGAAGGAGCCTTCTCCCGAGCTCCAAAGACTTCCCTCTGAACTCACCTCAACAGAAACAGCCGCAGACAGGCGGCAGCTACGGCAATGGTTGATACAACTGGAGCAGGGCAGGAATCAGATTCTGTGAGTTACAGGTTAAAGGTCTGTGAGGTCAGGAGGCTTCCAAGGAGGCCAGAGGCCCACTTGTGCCGCAGCTCTTATGGCACTCGGAGCGGGATGCAGCCACTGCAGCCCTGGGATTGAGGGATCCTAGGGACTACAGGTCCTTGCTTTTATGCCGCTACTGTTTCTCAGGGTTCTGTCTCTGCTCCAGCATCTCCAGGCGCATGGACTTCCACGAGGGTGAGTGCTACCAGGCACAAGTCCCTTCACCTAGTGCTGTTGGTTGACAGCGTTATGGGGAGTCTCTCCAGAAAGCACTCTAAGTCCGAATTTCAAATCAAAAGAGAGCTTTATTTACCTGGCCAGGGACTGTCACCCACCACAGAGACTCAAGCTCTGTGGGAGGACACAGCTTCCTGGTTCATCCAAAGAGAATATAAGCACAAAAACCACAACTCAGTGACTTGCTCATCGTCATGTAAGCTAGCCAATCATAGAAATTAAAACATAAATAAGTGGGACCTGTGGGCTCTAGGCAGGACTGGAATTTTCCAGTCAGTAAGCAAGCGATCAACAGAAGCAAGAAAAGCATTAGCTCTGCAGTTCAGTTGACCACAGCCCTGGGTTCAAGCAGGTGGTAGACAGTCGCATCCTGAATTTGGGTGGGGGTCAGCGGGGCGAGAATCTACTTCAAGGTCATGTAGACCCACAAGGGCATTCAAACCCAGGATGTAGCTCACCATGACCACCACTGTATCCTGAGTAGGGTACAATTTGTGGGGTACAAAGTACAGAAAGACAATTTTTTTTAATAAGAAAACAACTTTCATTTCAGTTTCTCAGAAACAGCTCTTATAACAGTTTTTTATAGAAGGCAGCAAAATAGAGTCTGAGGCCTGTCTATGGCAGTTTTTGCTTTATAATTGTCTTATCTCACTTATCAAAATCTTATATCTATAATCTATATATTTTACTAATCTATAACCTATAATTTACACTCTTATTGATCATTTCACATCACCACAACACCACCCTGTCTGGTGGTCCTTTGCCTGAGAGCCCATTGAGTTTATTGATTAGTGATTTGCTTCCAATATTGAGTGTAAAAGAACTGTAAGTTGGGAAATGCTGTCGTCAAAATGGATTTTTCATAAAGGTCACTCTGCTGGCTTTTGTAGGAAGTGTGGCTGCCGGGGGCGTGCGGGGAGTGCAGGGAACAGCTTGGGCAGGGAGAGGAGGTGGGAAACTGCTGCGGTGGCCCAGGGAGAGGCTGAGGGTCTACGGTGAGGGTGAAATGAAGGTCGTGATCATTCAGAGCACGGTGGAGGAGAAAGGAAGGATCCTAGGGCTTCCTCCGTGGGGAGTGACCGACTGCTCAGGGAGTCGGCTGGCCGTGAGACGGAGAGCAGAAGGGCATGCCACAGGAGACCTTCAGGGTTTTCTACAAAAGGGGGCTCTGGCTGCAAAAGTTCTCCACAGACAAGGAGACGCGCTTGGCCTGACTTGTGTCACGGAGTCCTTGGGCTGGTGGGAAGTGCCAGAGCAGTCGTCCTTACTCCCGAGCATTCTCTGCACATCCAACCCCAGCACCCTGCCACTCGCCTCCACAGGAGTGGGGGTCAGTGTGTCCTTTCAGAATCCTCTGCTCCCACATGGCCTGCGGCCTCCTGGAGAATACAAACATAAGCAAGTCCCTCCCTGTCCTTCAACCTCAGCCCAAATGTCTCCTCTTCCAGGAAGTCGGAAGTGCTCCCGCTCACTGTGAAGAGCTGCCTCTGCAGGGGAAGATCCATGCTGTTCACCTGCCCTGTGATCTCAGTGGGTGGCTTGGTCTTAGTTTCTTTATTTATAAAATAAGAATAATCACAAAAGCTCTTTCCTTTTCAATTACAAAGATGAAATGGAAATATGCGTGTGAACCTTCAGCACAATATTCTGTTTGTGGTGGACATTGGGTAAAGTTATCTATCCTTATTAGATACTTTCCAGCAGTGATCGTCCACTGTACAGGCATGTGGATGAGCTTTCTTAGTTCCTGGATAATCGCTCCTGTACTCCACCCTCTGTGACCCTGATCAACAGAACACTATGTAGAGCAGATCCTTGGATGTTCTTGAAATAAGTGAGATGCCAACATCAAACCCTACCTCTCTGAATACCAAAGACCATAACCCTTCTTCAACATCTCAATCAGGAATGAATTAATCATTCTTTTTTTTTTTTTAAATATATATTTTTTTTAGTTGGAGATAGACACAATCCCTTTATTTTATTTATTTATTTTTATGTTTTGCTGAGGATCGAACCCAGTGCCTCACACAAGCCTGGCAAGTGCTCTACCACTAAGCCCCAGCCCCAGCCTGTGTTAATCATTCTTTTAACTCTTCCTTGCTAAGAAGGATTGAGGGATTGGGAATGTGACACATATGCCTAGCCTGATTCAGAGGCAAGGGAACTAAAACAATGAATTAAAGTGTGTCAAAGAGTGAGTGTGTGTGTGCACGTGCGTGAGAGTGTGAGTACATGTGAGCTTATGAGCATGTGTGATCTGTGCGTACACAACTGTATAAGAGAGTGTGTGTGTGCATGAGTATATGAACATAGCCAGGGTGTATATGTGCAAGTCTGAGAGCGTGTGCAGGTTTGTGCATGTGTGGTGTGTGCAGGAGGGGAGTGCAGGCTGCACGGGATCACACAGAAGTGGAATATAGCTGAACACACAATACTTGTGTCATCTTCTTTCCCTTCCTTTCTGAGTAGAACCATCTAGAACTGTAAATATAACATGCTCTGAAGCTATCTCCAATGCAAGAGCTAATACAGGAGGAATTCAGCCCATAAAACCTGGTGGAGGCAGCCGAGAAGCCACTGGGCAGAGTTGTCCAGATTCCTGCTGCCCCCTTGGTTCCAGAGTTGGCCTTGTCCCTAAGATTCCTGTTCCCTCTGGAGTGGCTCTCAGCCATTGTTTGAAGGTCACCTCCCATTCCTGGTGCCAACCCCAGTGTCAGAGCTCTGGTACGGGCCTGGTCTACTGCTGCTTTCTGGCTCTGCCAAACCCACTGCGTAACACTATTTTCTTTTCACCTTGACTCCTCCAAACTGTTATTTCCTTAGGAAAGTGGGCTTGATGGAGCTGCTCACCCCTCTTGACTTTAGTTTGTGAAGTGACTTCCAAAGTTTCCTCCTATCTCTGAGAATCTGGGGCTGAATTGTAATCTCCACCACTTGAACACTTTTCCACTCATAGAGCCCCTTCCAGGAGCAGAGCAAATGACACCATTTGGAAAATGACCCAGGACACCATGTCAGGCCCTGGGAAGCCCCTGTGCTCCTGCTGTAGGGTTCTTTGCACTGTCTCAGTCCAGGACGAGCCAGGTTGCATACCGAGTCGTGCTCTCTGCCTGATGGTTCACAGGTTTTCTCTGGCAAATCCCTTCATCCTGCCTTCGGACATTCGTAATGAGAAAATGTTGCTTTCTGAGAAGACTCCGAGAAGGAGTCTTTCCTTTAACCTTTACACGAAAATAAGCCAATGGAAGGTGGATGATTCTGAGATTGTCTCTTTGCCCTGTGAAAAACAGTGTGTGACACAGAATAAAAACAACTCTCTAACTGATGCAATGTGGAAAATATTTCTTTCAATCTTCAGAGGCCAATCCACCAGCAGACAAAAAGAATACAGTTGACCCTTCTCATCTGTGGGTTCCATGACTGTGCATTCAACCAGTTATGGTTTGAAAATGTTTAGTGAGAAATTGTGTTTGTACTGAATGCACAAACCTTTTTTTCTTTGCATCATTCCCTTAAAAAATACAATGATACCTATTTACATAGCATTTAAATTGTATTAGGTTTTATAAGTCATCTAGATGATTTAAAGTAGATGAGAAAGTATGCCTGTTTTATATGCAAATATAATACCACTTTATGTAAGGGACTTAAGCATCTGCAGATTTTGGTATTTGTGAGGGACCTTGAATGAATTCCCCAGATACCCAGGGATAGCTTTAGTTTAGGAACAAATGATTTGTGCTTCAGGTCTTCCTATCCACATTGCTTGGAGTAAATAGCTTCATTATCCTTGATAATAAGAAAAGTAAGGTCTCACCATCTGTGAGATCCGGCACCCAAGATCCTTCTGTCCGGGGACTAGAGCCTGGAGCCCTTGAAGAGTTTGTTTGCAGGAGTGATGGTTATTTCCCACCCACACCAGGTTCAGAGCAACAGGGGATACTCCATTCTTGCATTGTACTCATGCTGTCAACCAGTGGCCAAAGGACATATCTTCTGCAAATTTCCCTTTATAGGGCAGCCATGAGATCTTGAGAGGTGCCTACATCCTCAGCTCCAGGAATGAACTCTTATTCATCTAATTGCAATCGGGGTAATCTTTGCCTTAGCACAGTCATTGGCATGGATTACCCAGGTCCCAGTCGATCAATACATGGCTGTATTCTGGCCATGGCATTGATTTCAAAATGGCTTCTTGGTTCATCTCAGATCAATCAGATGTGAGGGGGGGGGATGTGTTGGAAAATCTGAAGAATTGCTTTCAACCCTCTCATCCTCTAGAAAATACCATAGTCACTTTGCTTCTGTGACCCTGCAAATGAACTCGATACCTAGAAGAAAAGAGAGCTGAGTTATCAACAGAGAAGCAATGTAAGATCCTAGACCCAGGCAACCAGGAAGCCTGCTGTACTTTTGGGCTTCGAGTTGTATGAACCAAAACACTGATTCATTGTTTAAATTAGATATATGGTTTTTATTATTTGAGACATAAAGCATACTAATGGATTTGGAAAGGGTTGTAAATTCAGTCAGAGGAAGGAGGAGGAAAGTCAAAGAAGTCTTTCAAGGAGGATGACAAGCATAGCATGTTTTGGAGAATTGTCAGTGATTCTGTGGCTCTGGGTGGCTCCAATACTGCCAGGAGCAGGGATGTGCACACCCAACAGTGTGCTCTTTGATGGCTCCATGTCTTCTTCAGTACGAGTCCCATCACTGACCAGAATACCTGACAAGAACAACTTAGATGAGGCAAAGGTTAGTTTGGCTCATGGTTTCAGAGGTCCAGTCCATGGTGTGCGGGCTGCAAGGAGAAAGATCATGGTGGAAGGCCTGGTGGAGGGAAGCTGCTCTGCTCACGGCAGCCAGGAAGCAGAGACCAGAAGGGGTCAGGACAGATGTAGTCTTCAAGACCACGCCCCCAGTGACCCACTTTCTCTAGCCATTGCCCCATCTGCTCGTAATTTTCAACATCTTCAGTAAATCCATTCAGAATTTTAATCCATCAAATGGATTAATTTGCTGAAGAGGTTGATCTCTCAGGATCTGAGCATTTCTTAGAAGCCCGGTCTCTGAACCTTGCTGCACTGGGAACCGGGCTTTCAACACAGGAGTCACATAGACATTTCGGATCCAAATTAACAAGACCCTAGCGCCTGGCACACTCTGTGTGAATGACTACGTGGGTGAATGAATGAATCTCGTTTCCCTAAGTCACACAGATCCAAAGGCTCAGAAGAGGCTGAGAAAAGGCAGGGGGAGCAGACAGTGGAACAATCACTTGCAGATGTTGAGATGTAGAGGCCGGAGAGAGAGGATGCATGGTCCTCCCCGGTGATGCAGTGATCT
Source organism: Marmota marmota marmota (assembly GCF_001458135.2). NCBI lineage: Eukaryota > Metazoa > Chordata > Mammalia > Rodentia > Sciuridae > Marmota > Marmota marmota. Next base: position 50,504,607 of record NW_025999977.1, read on the forward strand.
GGACGGACCCTGAAGAAATTAGGACACCAAAGGGTTTCCAGTCAGAAGAATTAACAGAATGGATGTTTGTAGGAGGAGCGCCTGTTAAGCAAGCCTCTTTTGGAAGTGCTCCGTTAAGAAGCTTCATTGCACATCTGCCCGGTGCGTGTACTTTCCTGGAGGTGGGGGTGCCTCAGACCCTATGAAGACTGACAGTTCTGTAAGATTGCCCAAAAGTTGGTTCCAGGGAGCTCTGGCTTGAGGACTCCCAAGTAATTATAGTATCAACTGCATTATCAGTGCCAGCCAGGCCTCCTGGGAAGACTGAAATCAATCTCTATCATTTTGCTTTTATTTCTTCAGCAACTGCAAGTGCAGAAATCAGCTGGGGATAGTCTAGAATTTAACATGTGCTTATCTCTTTTGTGGGCATCATTGAAATCAGAGAGCTCAATTAAGTCATCCAGTTGCCAATATAAAATTCACTTATTTCTTAAGAGAGGATTTGAGACTCTATACTCCCTTCCATAACCTTTGACGTCTTGCTCCATTAATCATCCATTTCCTCTGCTGGTTTTGAGTCCTGTGATCTCTTTCTGGTGCTTTGCTCTCAGAATATAAACATTCTCACATCTCTATTTTAGAATACACTGAAACCCCCGATTTTCTTTCTGCCTCGTGTCCCTCTTGTTTGTGCCTCATCTTCCTCCTTTAGACTCTCAACTCAATCCACAGTGAGCCTTGACCTAGACTCCAGTCCACAGTCTCCATCTAGACTCTCAATTCTGTACCTTCACTCGAGACTGTCCACACTTGGGCTTCCACCCTAACCACTCTCCAAAACAGCTCTCTCTCTCACCGGAGGCAGCCAGGACTTCCCGATTGCCAGGTTCATTACGTGTTAAAATTGAGGAAGACATTTAAATAACAATACCATGATGTCAAACTGAGGCACAGTTCAGAACCTTTTTCAGTGTAAGTGGGAGCAGGCACTGAAGTGACATGCACACTATCACTCTCCCAGAACGCCTGGATGAAGGATGCTGCAATAGTTTGAGTTCAGAATGTTCTCCAAAGGCCCATGGGTTAAAGTCCTGATCCCAGCCTGCAGTACTAAGAAGAGGAGCTGGGATCTTTGAGAGGTGGGGCCTAGTTGAAGAAAGTTAGGTTCTTGAGGGTGTGCCATTGGAGGGGATACTGGGACCCCAGCCCCTTCCTCTCTTGCTCTTTGCTTCTGGCCACCATGAGGTGAGCAGCATCCTCTGCCACCTGCTTTGGCCATGATGTACTGTATTAGCAAAGGCACAAAGCAACAGAGCCAATCCCCCATGGACTGAAACCTCTGCAAACATAATAACACCCCTTATTGAGTTGATTATCTCAAGTGTATTGTATCAGAAAGTTGCCTAACACAGATGTTCTAGCAATGAAACAGTTTTGCAAGTACTCCTTCATTTAGGGATATAAAAATGTGTCCTGAGTGGCAGAACAACTTGCTCAAGGTCAAATGGCATAGGGTTAGGGCTTAAACTTAGGCCTCTCGACTCTAACCTTTCACATAGGTCTTACTATATACCAGGTACTGTTCTAATATTTTACTGTTCTAATATTACAACTCTGTAAAGCAGGTGCTATGAATCAAATATATTTTATAAATAATAAAACCAAAGCAGGTACAGAGCAATCAATAAGTAGCCCAAGGCCAAGAGCTAGCAATGGCAGAGGCTGGTCTTGACTCCAGAATCTACTAGGTAACTATTATGCCATACAACCTGTCCACTGTTTTGCTTTTCACTGTTTATCTCAGCTCTTTCCAACCAGGGTATGAGACATGCCCCAAGAGGTTAGAAGGGGTTTGAGATACTCATCTCCTCACTCCCAGGGACAGTTGGATGGGGCTTGGGGGGGCATAGCTTCTGAACTGGTTCCTTTTATTGGGAGATGCCTTGACTCTTTGTTCTAGCAGGTCACACCAATGTAATTTTTCATGATCGACATATCATGCAATGGTTCAATAAGTACTATTGATGTAATGGCGATACTAAGATAAACAATTTGGATTTATTCAAGTAGTATGTTTTGTAGTCATGAATGAATGCCTTAAAACTCTTATAGTCATCATAAAGTTTGCAACAACAGTAGGTAGGGGTAAGGGTGAAAGAGGTGGGAGGGAAAGGAGATTTTGAAAGAGTGCTCATTATAAAGGAATTAGTGTTCAGTTTGTTTCATGTAAATACCTTCTGTGGAATTTCCCTCAAGACTAACCCTACTTTACTTAATATTCTAAAATATTACCTTAAAGTCAAAGTCACAATTAATTATATAGAATCCCAGTGTAAGATGAGATAGATATGATTCTAAAGGAGGACCACTGCACACAGAGAAGGGGTCATTCCTTGTAGTTATTTTTATAACCTGTTGTCAGCTGTTCCCCTAAGACAAAGATTTTATTAATTAAACATTTTACTAAAAGCATAATTTGTTTCTAATTAATATAAGACATAATCCCCTTAACTTCCCCAAATTCTATGTTATCACAATAATAATACCACTTAATAATATGTAAGCCTTCAGTAATGCTAATGACACCTACACTTGCATGATCATTTGTAAAAATTCTCCTATCTGATATCTGAAATGAGATGTTGGCATTAATAGGGATATCCTCAAGTGTCCCCTGAAGTCAAAAGAGGAACCTTTCTATGAGACTTTCCATGAAATGAGTCCCCAGATCAAAACAAGCTCATCCCAGGGACAATCCCATGGCTTGCATTCCCAAAACATTTAGCCCTCTTCTCTGAAGGAACCATATCAAACAAATTTAATTGTCTTCCATAGGAGAGTAAGAGGAGAGCTTTGGGGGGTTCCAGCAGGAAGATATGGCTCTGGTAAGTCCAGGGGAGAGGGCAAGGTCAAATGCTCAGTCTCGTATCTTTAAGCTTCTGTCTTTCATGTGTCAGGAACTTTGCTCTTCTTAGAAGACCTGGCTTCTTCCTCAGGAGCATAATTCTCTGATGGCTACTCTCCAGTTCTCTGAGGGAGAGCACAGCCCTGGTTGCGGGTAGCTGAGATGTGGTTTAATCTGATGATCAAGGGCTTTATCAGTTTCCTATGACTGTCAAAACAAAGCACCATGAACTTAGTGGCTTATGATAACACAGATTTATTATCTTACAGTTCTGAAGTGAGAAGTCCAAAGGGAACTTCACTGGCCTCTGATCAGGGTGGCAGTAGGACTGAGTTCCTTAAGGGAGGTGATGAGGGATAAACCATTTTCTTGTCTTCTCCAGCATCTAGAGGGCACTCAAATCCTGTGGCTTATGACCTCTTCCACCTACAAAGCCAGTGATCGTCAATCAAGCCTTTCTCACATTACATCACTACAACGTTGACCATTTTTTTTTCAATCATCATTTATTTATTTATTTATTTTTTACTTGGAAGAGTTTCAACGTTGACCATTATGACTCTTTTTTCCACATTTAAGGACACTTGTGATTGCCTTGGCCCCACTTGAATGATCCAGAACAGTCTCTCTATTTTAAGGTGCGATGACTATAAACCTGAACTCCACCTGCTACGTTAATTCCTCTGTGCCACGTAGCATGCCATAGTACAGGCTCCAGCAATTAGAATGTAGACTTCTTGGAGGATCACTATTCTTCCTACCACAGTGGATAACAGTCCTGGCAGAGGCATCATGACTTCTGGATCCTGTGGCTCTAACGCCATTCACTTGGGAGAAACTAGTACAGTTAGGTGGAAGAGTGATTGGTTGGCTGGTTGACCAGTTGACTGATTTTCTTGATATGTCCAGAGAATTTTACAGAAAAAATTTAATCCTGGGCTCAATTTATTTTTTCCAATCCATTGCTTTCTACTAATCATGTCTCCCTGGGGTCCTGAGGTGACCTAGAGAACAGTGCTACTATCACAAACAACAGTAATAATGATCCTCCTCCTCCCCCTCTTCTCACCTTCTCTTCTAACACTTATCACACACTCTGGGTCAGGAACCATATTCACTTCTTTAACAAAATTAGCTCATGTAATCCTTACAGCAATCAAAGGAGTTAGATATTATTTCCCTATTTTATATATTAGGAAATTGAGGCAGCAATGCATGGGGCAAGCATAGGTTTGATACCATCTAGAGCTATACTCTTATCCAAAGGAATTAAGGAATTGGGGAGAAACTAGTATATAAACTTAAAAGAAAGAAACACAACCTAGCTGAAATGATTCCATTTAACTCTATGAGGCTGCATGAAAGGGGGAACTTGCATCATTCCTGAAGCTTTCCAGCTATATAGCTTGAATCCAGGTACATCCTCAGTTAATCAAAAATCTGACTCAGGGTAACTATGCCTCTCCAATATGGAACTATGCATTAAGGAATTCCAAATATTCAGATAGGTGATGGTATAATTATTGCTGAGTAAGTCTCTAAGATCTAATTGACAAAAACTATCATAGGCAATGTAGGCAAATGTAGGCAAACCATCTCACAAAAGTACTTTGAAGGGGCCTCTCTAAACATAGATGATTCAGAGCTTAGACTGAACAGTCATGCAAGGTCACACGCCACAATTTATTTTCTGTGATAGCAATATTACAGGTACCCTAGGCTCCTAACTCTAATGCATCTGTCTATGTGGTTATATAAATTTAAGTTTCTAAATTTATATTGAACAGACAGTTCAGGTGGTAATGAAATGCTTTGGGTAAGTATAATTTTCTTTTCAAAAGGAAAGTGTCAAGGAATTGCCAATTTGGGGGGGTATAATAACACACTTTATATTTAGCTCTCCAACAAGCTCCAATTTCTTGGACAGACATTATAGAGACACACATCTTCACAATGCCCTTGGAAGGTAGGTGGTAGGTAATGCTGTCCTGGTTCCTTTCTGGTGAAGTGATGCATGGGTGGGGGAGGGGTGGCCATTATGAGACAAATCCAAGGATGGTAGCAGGACTTAGAATAGTGTGGATCATCCAACATTGGAGCCCAGGGGTCTCATGCATTGGTGGGGCTGCATCATGCTATTACTAACAATAATATACTAACAAGACCATGATGCTCTCCAAATAGCCATAGGCTTAGAGAAAATAAATCCCATCCGATCTAAGAAAATTCCAGTTTGATTACTTATACCTCTGTATACTTAAAGAGTGACTAGGGGTTCTATGAGCTTTCTAGGACAGCTAACAAATGTAGTAGCTTAAAACAACTGAAATTTATACATTTGAAGTTCAGGAAGGCAGGAGTCTGAAATGAGTGCACAGAGCCATGCTTCCTCTGAAGAATCTGGGGGAGGATCCTTGCTTGCCTCTTCTTACCTTATGGTGGTGCCCAGCAATTCTTGCCATTCCGTACCTTGTAGCTGAATTACTTGAGCCTTGATTTTCATCTTCACCTGGAACACTCCCTGTGTGTCTCGTGCTGTGTCTTTCTGAATCTCCTTCTTGCGAGGCCATCAGGCACCTCACTGAGTCCAGTATGAACTCATACTGCTTTGGAAGCATCTTGACTTGGTTACATTTCCAAATAAGGGTGGCTTCCCAGGTCTTAGGGTTTAGGACTTCAGTATATCTTTTTGGGGACTATCTGACCTACTAAAATTCATTCATTGCTAGTTCTCTACTGTGACAATTTGAGAGAGACGGTAATTGCAATAAATTAGACAAACTTGAATTCTTCTTCCCAGTAACCATGCTAGTGGCTACTTTTCCTGCCAGTGCCTTCAGGGGTGTTTGATGCCTAGTTGAAGGAGAAATTTCAGGCTTGCTGAGAGAGAGGAAGAGAAAGGAAAGAAGCCTGTGGAGTGAATACTGCTGAGGGCTAAAATCCTGTAGTCCCAAGACATCTGTCTGAAATTGCCACGGGCCAACTGTTTGTCCCCAGTTCTGTCGGGGAAGCTGGAGATATTGGAGATGAGCAGTGTAGCCTTATGCTCCTACCTTCAACAGCTTGTCCAAGAAGTTAGATGAGCAAAAGCTTTCGTTCTCACTGCCAGTACTCTCACACCTGTAAAGCTGCCTCTAGAGAATGGCTATTTAAGAGCGTGTCCTTTTCTTTTATCAAGGGGCCATATAAGAAATGACCAAATAAAGCATGTTTCTGTATCTTCTATAAAAGTGCTGCAGGAGAGAGTGTCCCTTCTGTTGCTCCATGCCCCTTACATAAAGATCTCTGTAATGATTGCCTCTTAAATGTGGATGCCAGGAAAGGGTTTTTCTTTCCTGTCACCCTATTTTTCTTGTAAGCAGGGGATGATAGCACTAGGTTTTGGTGTTTTGTGGTTATTTAATTTTTGCCTTTGTTGTTAGATAACCACAAGTGTCTGAGTTTCCTACTTTCTACCAGATGTTATTCTATTTGCTTTTGTATTGCAACCCACCTGTCAGAGTAAAACCATCACCTTGTAAGGGGGCTGTGTAGAGGCAGGCTGTTGGCACTGGCCTTGCAGAATACCGGAACTAGACTCCAGCAGGTGGATCTGCACTCTTCCAAGTGAAGACATCTCAGTGTTATGACCCCCTCATCAGTGGTCTGAGATTGATTGTAGCCCTGGATGAAAGTGGCCTAGCCCATATTGCGGAACAAGAGTGTGCGCCATTTTGGAACACACAATTGCATGAATTATAAAGGTCTTCCAAAAAGATGGATAAATAGTAAATATAAAACTGAATAGACCAGCAAGTTTCTGCCAGATGCCCTTGTGACACCACCTGCCAAATGGCCACTCCGTTGCTATTTCTTCCCATAGCTAATGATCTCATGCAGTCTAGCAATCCCTGTTTTCCGTTGTTCTCATAGGCAATGCCACCTACAGACAACCTTATAGTATATGCATTTCAGAACAGTCCCTTATGAACATGTGCCATTGTGGAAAAGCCTTCAGAGAGATGCCCGGAGGCTGGCTGTGGAAAGACAGCCCAATACCCGAGGCAGGACAGGCATCTGGCATCTACGCTTGCTCTTTCCATTAGAAATCATGGAGGAGGTTTGTGTTTGTGTGTGAATGTGTGCGTACATGTGTCTGTACCCATTCCTGTGTCCTTTCCTCTTGGTGAAGAGGCTTCTTCAGAGTTCACTGTATACAAATTCATTTCCTCCACCTCAGCTCACACATTATATAGTAGATAAACAAAACTTATTCTATCTAGAAAATGAATGAAATATGTGTCCATATACCATGGGCTTAAATATGCATTTTGAGTATAGCTTTTTGGAAAAATATCAGTGAAAAGTTCAAAGAAATAATGCTGAAGAAGAGGAAAAATACCATCAAAAACATCATCAAAATTGAAGTTAGACTATACTCATTCCTTCACTCAGCCATAATTTTATTGAGCACACAGGTGGCACAAGCACTGTGTTGACCACTGAGGTATAATAGTGACCGTAACTAGGTCTTCAATGGGGGTGACAGATTCTGTGATTCCTTAACTGATAAAAGTATGATTAATAGTTATTCCAATATAAAACTGTAATTGTGACTAGTTCCATAGAGAAGAAAATGGTGCTAAGAGGATCCATGAAAGGGAGCAGGGACCTGTGAAGTGGGTTGGACTTAAAGGCTGGCCGTCGTGCAGTTCATTCACAGTCCATTCGTCCAAGTGGTTTAGAAGCCATATAGGAGTGAGCTGGTCCACAGACAGAGGACATGTTCTCTTCTCAAAGGCCAATGAAGAAAGCAACTTGGTGCAAGTCCTTCCTTTCCCAAATGGAAAGCTGAGGCCAGAGAAGGCACCATCCTGGGAAATGTCGCCCAACACTTCTCATCTCCCTTCTGCTGGTTGTTTATCATTTCCCTCCTTTACTAGCAGTCAGGCTCTATAAGGATAAAGACCTGTGTTGGTTTTCTGTGTTACCTGTAACTCTCCTGGCCATGGATATTTGGTAACATTTGCCAAATGCATGAAAACACGGAACCCAATTTGTAGTAGGTGTTTAATGATGGTTCTCTTCCGGCTTTTTAAAATACTTGTGCTGAGATCTATTTTGGTTGGCCAGTTGCCCAGTGCAATGAGGGGCTGGGCCTTATTGAGGTGCATCACCTGGGCAGAACGGCTTCCTTCACTTTTCGGCCAGGAAGCCAGATTGACCAGCATGTTCTGAGACAGGAAGTTTGTGTCTCACCATTGTTGAGTAGTACATACAAAACAAGGAGTGTCTTTACAAACAGAAAATGCTGGGGCAATAAGAGTGGCCAGAACCCAGAGCCAGCTCTCTCCACCAGCCCTGGTTTTGTACATGGGAACATGGACCGACCACGGCTGGGAACTTAGAACTGCCAGCCAGGATTTGGGCTTACCTATAGGCAGTCATTAACTACAAGGTGCCAAAACAAGCACAAACCCCCAACAAAATATAACAAAGATTAAACCACAGCAGCATGCAAACATTCATTTTCCTCCTACAGCACATGGACCAAAGGCAAGTAGTGAGGCCTGTGACACTGCCTAGTGACATTCTCAAGGACGCCACTCTTTCTGTCTTTCTTCTCTGCCATCCTGAGCTGGTGGTCTCCTCACTGGTGCTGTCTTGTGATTATGAACTGGAATCACGTCTGCATTCAAGGCAAGAAGAAGGGAAAGCAAAAGGACCCGATCTAGACCAACCAATCCTCCTTTAGCAAGAAAGCAGAATCTCTCCAGAAGGTCCACTCTGCACAGAATTCATCCCACAGCATCCTCAAATTAATCACTAGCCAGGGAATGAGAAGCCCATGATGGTTTTAAGTATCAGAATTCATCCCCCACAGGGGAAGGAGTAAGGTCAACCCCTCTGAGGACTGATATGTCTCCTCAGCCATCTGAACAAATTGTGGCTCCACTAGGGAAAAGAAGGAGACAGGAAATAATTTTTTAAAATTTCTTTTATTTTTAAAATACATTACAGTGGAATGCATCACAATTCTTATTACACATATAGAACACAATTTTTCATATCTCTGTTTATATATAAAGTATGTTGACACCGTTTTGTCTTCATACATGTACTTTGGACAATGGTGTCCATCACATTCCACCATCATTGCTAACCCCCTGTCCCTTCCCTTCCCCTCCCACCTCTCTGCCCTATCTACAGTTCGTTTATTCCTCCCATGCTCCCTCTCCCTACCCCACTATGAGTCAGTCACCTTATATCAGAGAAAACATTCGCCATTTGTTTTGTTGGGATTGGCTACCTTCACTTAGCATCATCGTTTCCAACTGCATGCATTTACCTGCAAATGCCATGATTTTATTCTCTTTTATTGTGAGTAATCTTCCATTGTGTATATATGCCACATTTTTTAATCCATTCACCTACTGAAGGGCATCTAGGTTGGTTCCACAGTTTATATATTGTGAATTGTGCTGCTATAAACATTGATGTGGCTGTGTCCCGGGACACAAAATAAATTTTGTACAGACTCTGATGAACCTACCACAGTCCCCACATAGCACTGCTGCTTCTAGGCTCTGCCCTCAACTTTCAATGCTACGGGAGCTCATGGGCAAACTTCTATTGCTTTTTGCATGGAAGCTATCCAATAAGCACCCAGTTTGAATCTTCTCATCCTTCTCTGTAACCTCTTCTATGATTGGCTCAGGCATTCAGCTATTCTCATTCTGAATATCTGCATATGCCTGACATCCTCTATTGTCATAAGGAAGTTCTCATTTATAGAAATAATTCCATGGAGATAACATGGGACTAGGGGCACCCATTACCCTGGGGTCAGATGCAAATTAAGAAAACTGTAAACAATTTTCATTGGATCCTTTCTGGCTTTGGGATATTGCAAAACTATCAGTCTTCCAAATTTTTGATTTTCCCTCAACAAATGGAGATATTTCAAAGGCTCAAGTAGGATAATGAGCTTGAAAGTGTTTTGCAGACTGAGAAATACCCTCATGTACTAGAAATTACAGTGTGCCTAAGTGTTAGGATCTGAGTGGTAGCTCCCTAAATTTCATGTTGAAGCACTAACCCGTGGGACCTCAGAGCGTAACAGTGTTTGGACGTAGGCCATTTAAGGAGGTAATGGAGGTAAAATTAGGTCATGTGGGCAGATTTTAATCCAATATGACTGGTGGCCTTAGAAGAGGACATTAGGACACAGGCATGGACAAAAGGAAGACCACATGAAGACACAGGAGAAGGCCACCTGTAAGCCAAGGGGAGAGGCCTCAGAAGAAAGGAAGCTGCTGTGAACTTGACCTTGAACTTCCTAAGGAAAGTCATGAAAAAAACGCAAGAGAATGGCTTCGGTTGTTGAAGATGCCCAGCTGGTGGTGCTTTGTTGTGGGGGCCATAAGACCCAAACACACAGAGCAAAGAATTCTAGCTTTGTGCTGTGTTTGTTATGGGAATGGGGTGGGGTACGGTGAGGAGGCTCGGGGTTCCAGGATGAAGAGTGTGGGAGTAGAATGAAGCCCTACAGGGAAAAGAGCACTGGATTTGAAGTCAGGAAACCAGGGTTCACGGTCCGGCTTTGCCACAGTGACATTGTGACCCTGAATGAATCCTTCCTCCTTTCTGGATCTCAGTTTCCTCCTTTGCAAGACCCTCGTGTCATGGAGTTAGAATGATAATGAAGAAGTAAAGTTGACCACAGGAAAGCACTCCCACTGGGCATCGCGCACAGTAGGTGCCCAATAAATCTCTTGCAGATGCTGCTTGTTGATAGAAGAGGCGAGTGGGCAGTTGGTGTTGGCACAGGCAGTTAGACAGTCATTGCAGGCTCAGGGCGGAGAGGAGCTCAGGGCAGCTCATCACACAGAGTCTTAGGCAGTGGGAAAAGAGGCTGCTGAGAAATCCCACTTGGAAATCCATTCTGCTTGGACCGTCTGTACCGTGCCCCGTGTGGGGCCATCTCTTCTCAAATTCAGTTCTTGGTGTTCTGTGTGGTTTGCTGAGTCTTGACACTCTCCACTCAGCTCAAGTTAACAAGCATCAACAGTCTCTATTTTCTGCCTGGTAAATTTGAGGTCAGTGATCTTTAGCCCCTGCTCCTAACAGGCTTACACTGTAGAGGGGAGGAGAAACTCAGCTGGTGGAGTTCCAGTTTTTGTCCTAAGCAGGAGTAACTTGCAGAACCTGTGCCTGGAATAGTGCTGGGACATAGTAGTTGCTTGATAAATTTTAGATTTTAATTAGGTAATTGCTTTTAATAATCCTCAGATTCTCCTCTCTCCCACTGAAGAAGAAGAAAAAAATACCTTTTAATTGGTTAATTTGCCCAGCTTGATGCAAGCAAGCATTAAATTATTGATACTTTAACTCTGAAATAAGTTATCATAAGATATTTTCTAGGTGCTGGCTGTATGTTTTACAAATGTTATTCTTTGTCACTAACCTTTGAGGTAAATGTGCCTCCCCCTTCATAGGGGATGAAGGGGGTGGGAAGTTAAAGTTCCAAGGGCTTCATGTCCCCAGTCCTATTCTACTCAGTGCTGCATTCTTCTGTCACTCAGGTGTGTGGGCAGAGCTGGTCCCTGTGGCGGCTCCACGCTCTCCTCCATTAGGCTGTGTGCAATTACTTCAGTTCTGCCCAAGCTGAATTCAATCAACCCAGTCTGTTTATCCCCACCATCTCCCAAAGGCTATGGCCAGATAAGATTATCACAACACCCATGTACTCACATAATTTAGAGAATATTAGAAAAAGACAAAACCCTCAGCTCTTACAGAATAGTCTCAAGCAAGCTGGTGTTTCTGAAATCAAGTATGCAATTAAACCAGACCTGCATGCATAGCTTTTGCTAGCCAAAGACCACAACAGAGATTTACGGGGTATAGAGGAAAACACTTTCCAGAGGCAACAACATAACCTTATGCTTTGATCTTGACAGAATGCCATTCTCGGTGTGCCAGGGGTCCAGAAAACATCACCCACACTACTCACTTTACAGAGAGAAGGGCCAGGGGGCGAGGGGGTGGGAGGCTTGCCCTTATCTCTGGAGGTGTCTGCTCAACACAGGGCAGGGCCAGTCTCTGGACAAACCCATGCTCATTCGAAGGCAGAGACTGAGAAGGCCAGGCCTCAAAGAGAAAGAGGAAATTTATATTTTGTTCATCCATTTAAAAGGGTTAAATACCCCTTCAGGTGTGGGGGAAAGGACCTCAAGTCTTGGTGGCCAAAGTGACACCAAAGCAAACTTACAAAATTTTCAGGAAGTCAAGAATGTTGAATTGTCCAGTGCCTCCTCTGAAAGAACATAACTGGAAGATTCCAGCCCAAGCATGAGCAAAGTACCACGGCTCTGGGCCCTTCCTCTGCCTCCGTCTATGTCTCCAATGGATCCCTTATAACCCTGGGCCACCGTGGTACTGGTATTGCCTCCCTCTCCAGGGACGTTCAGTTCCTGGAATGTGGGAGTGTTCCCCCTTGTTCCCACATTTGCCTCATCTCAAGAGCCTCATTTAGCTGGAGTCCCGTGGTTGCTGATGACAAATGTGTGACACCTTGTCTTTTGAGTTGTTCACACTTGGAGAAGCTTCTCTTCCTCCAGTGGCAGCAGAAGCCCTCTTCCCCCGTCATCCGGGCTTTGCCTCATTTCATTTTTCTTCATTTTTAGACCTGTTACTGCCAAGCAGGACTTGCTACGTTTTATAAATGTGAACCTGTTTCATAAATTGGACACATTCTTTCTCTGCCGTCTGGAGAATCAAGAATCTTGTTTCCTCTAGATTCGGCTGGAGGATGCTCCTGCAGTGAGAGAGGGAAAGTTAATGGATTCTGGGTCTACAAAAGCATCTAGGCTCCAGACAAATCTTATTTACTCCCATCTTCCGGAGTCAGAAGTCTCCACACTCTACCACCCTTCCTTCAGTCAAATCTACAACTTAGCACCAAACTCAATATGCACTTTAAGTCTATCTCATCTTCTCTAAGCATTTTGATGAAATAGTAGAAATGTCCTTTGAGGCCAGGATGGTGATGCAATCCCACCTAAGGAGGGGCGACGGGGAGCCAGAGGCACTAAATCACATCACCTTGAAACGGGCCTGACGATGCCTGTCACTTTCTACACGTTCTCCGTCTTGTCTTCTCCACTGCAGTCACGTCCTTCATTTTGCATCTGCCTGATGTAACCGAGTCCTGATATGAAGGGTTGGTTTCCGGTTGTGCTTGCTGTGGCCCCTGTTTTACAGCCTTTGGAGGCATCTCTTAATAGTACGCGGGGTGTGTGCTCCCTCTGGAGTTTAGTCATTGCTCCCTGAGCTGTGTCCTGTGAGGGGGCAGTATTGCCCTGTCCAATGCTCCTGAAGGGTGGCTCACCGCAGAAGTGTTGCATCCTTGCAAGTGTGGCCCCTTGCATCCTTCTCTACCTCCCCAAGGGAAGGAGGAAGGACGGGACTCCCTGGTGGGATGTTGGTGTTGGTCTGCTTTGCTCCAGCTTTCTCATTTAGGTGAGAGTAGAACTTGGCCCAATACCCAAGCCTTGTTCCTGGGGAGCTGCTTTATTGCAAAGATTAACACATTTTATTCTGTTCTTCCATATAACAAACCCTGCAAGAGGCAAGTTCTGTCCCCACAAGTGTGTGTGTGGGGTATGGGCAGGGAGGAGCATAGCCAAGTGACTGGAGCTGCGGTTGGGGCCCTGAGCAGCCCTGCTCCATGGCCCGGGTGCAGGAGGAACGTTAGGAGCAGTGTGCTTGGCCAAGCCCAGGGCCTGGCCCTCCAACCAGGGGCATCCAGCAGCAGCTCTGAGATTCAAAGATCCTTAACTCATGCCAGTTTCAGTTTTTCAGTTTGGAGCTCAGAAAAGAGAGGAGTGTGATTTATTTACCCTGACAACCCCAAACAGGTCTGCCAGGTCTCTCTGGGTCTGAGTCTCCCACACTGATGCACTAAGGGCTGAATAGCCTCCTTTCCTATCTTTAAAAGGGCCCCTCCTCCTTCCTGTCTGTTCAGCCTAACCTCCTAGCTCAAAACCTTCTCTGAGCTCAAAATCTTCTCATAGGAAATCCCTCTTCTCCCAGCTCAATCGAGATGTCGTCTTTCATTTTTTTCATTTATTCTCCCATAGCAATTGTTCTGAGGGAAGATCCAAAATCTTTTTTTTTCTTCATAAGCCAATACCATTCTTCTTTGAATCTCTGATTAAATGTGATTTCTAGATATTGGAAATTCTAAATGTTTACTTCCATTGAGCCTTTCTCCTTCTTAGCTGGAGAGGGAGTTTTATTCTGTGATATGATGAAGTTTTATAATATTTAGAATGCTCTGGGGCAAAAACAATGATAAATCCAACTTAATTTGGATTAAATAAATGTATTGGTTCACACTGGAAGTTATATTTTGGAAGTCTAGCGGGGGAGACAGGCTTCCAAACTAGTATAACCAGGGTCTTGTGCCATTCTGCCTCTCTTGGATTTGCACTTCGGTGAGATCTTGTTTTTTTGTTTTTTTTTTTTTTTCAGTCTGCTTTTAACATTTGGGCTTCATATTCATGATATGTCAATGTCTAGAAAAAAGAACAGAGAGGCACTTCCAGATATTTTGCCAGAAGAACAAGGAAGAACTAATGTTTGGAAGTTCTGGACTTCAAACAAGGTGCCGGAGAATGAGGTTGATTCAATTTTGTTATGTGCATGTATGAATATGGCAGAACAAATCCTACTGTATTTATAATCACAATGCACCAAAAATTAAAAACATTTTTTTAAAAGGAGCCTGATCCAGATTGTGAAGGACCTAGAACACCAGGTAGAGGGGTTTGGACTCTGTCTTGCAGAGAATGGGGTGGGAGGAGCTTGGCAGAGTTCTGGCAGATTCAGTGTCAGGGAGACTGTGTCTTGGGGATGATCTGACATGTCACGTGCTGCTGACTAGGGATCCTGGGGCTACGTGAGGACAAGTCAGCTCTTCTCTCCTTGAGCCTGCGGAAGGATGCGCTCCCTCCCTGTGATGCCCCTTCCCATCTTCATGTTGAGATCTCAGCTTTTGCTACCTGCTGTGCTCAGTCTGCATGAATCGCTGTGGACGGCACCATTGGCTGGGCTGGAGTGATCTCTGGATCAGAATTCAGAGCAGGATGTGAGCTAAGAGCAGATGCCCTGTTTCTGGGTGCCATGCCATGTCACCAAGTGGTATGTTCACAGTCAGGCACACATGTGGGCTATGCCATTAGCCTCAAGAAAAAGAAGAAAAAACTTCATACATTTATGACAGGTGTATTAAGGTATATTTCTGAAGATTTTTTTTTTCAACTTGGGACCATAGAAAACAATTATTTTCCTTCTATTTGATAAGCTACACATTGACAGGAAGGCTTCTGCTGGCCCTGGGGTCCAGGTGGTGTTGGGATCGCTGCTGCTCTCTGCACACTCATGTTGCAGGTACCTGAAATAAAGTCCCTACAGCTTCCTCTTCCTTGCTCCTGCCTCCTGTCCACCCTCAGTTCAGACGCCTTTGTCCAGTCTGCCCTCCCTGTTTTCCCTAAGGTTGTTTCCAACACCAGCAGGTTGGCTGTCTAACCAGAAGTTTGCTCAGCTCTTTCGTTTGGCTTCTCGACAGGGTGCTTCTCTTCAGATCACTCTCTTGGCTTGGCAAACCGCAGTCAGTGGGCAGAAGCTAAGCAACCTCCCAGTGTCTGGATATCTCAGACGTGAGAAGGTAGTTTCCTCCTTGAGGTTCTGAGACTTTTCTCATTGGCAAGATGATTTTAAACAAAATGAAGATTCTAAAAAAAATCAAAGAATTTTAAAAAGTACAAACCCAAACCCAAATTTCAGATTTAGAATATTTTTAAACCATTTCCTTGTGCATGATACCAAAGTGCATCTGGTGGTGTAAGCAGCCTTCCTCACAACCTCACGGGCACTTAGAGCAGTCATTAATCACTTCTGAATCGAGCCAGGATGAGATGGTGCATTCTCCCTCTCAGGCAATGAGCATCAAGGCCTACGGTGATGGCTCCAGTCCTCCCAAGAGCAGCGCGTGTAGGCCTAACTGCTTCCCATTCCTGAGTGTGGAAACCAAGCTTCGAGGGAGAGGTCCGACTTGCCTCAATCACTCAGCTGGTAATGGAGTCTCGAATTCCAAGGCAATGTGTTTGCCTTCTGTGTCTGGCTCTTTGCTGTCTTCTGTATTTCCTGCCACTGGTTGACAATGAAGGGCTTATTTCCAGAGAAGGTCACTGCTACATCTAAATTTACATATATCTGTCTTTGGGTCAGATTAGTCACTAGGCATTTGGAACAGTGACCCTCCCTATCCAGTGAACTTACCCAAATAGAATGGGGGTAGTTTCCACTATGACAGACTAGTATTTGCTCCAAATTTATTGACCAGATCCCTCCATCGAGTTTGATAATAAATTCTAATTAGCACTCTTGTAGCTGCTAATTCTTCTGAAGATGAATGATATGTAGAGATTCAAAGGCTTACTTGACTTCAAAGGAAGCAAAGCAAGAAATGTCTAGCTTGATCATTGCTACTAAAACCTCACTAAAGAAGCAAAGCAGGAAACAAACCCTATAGGTCACATGGAAAAATTATCTTTGTGTAACATAAACTGGGTCTATAGCTTTTGTGACAAGGGATGATAGATTAATTTTGAATTAAAACTGTTTAATACCGGGTTTTTCAGAATCAACTTTATTTTTTCCATTTCAGAATGTCACTCATCTGATCATTCCAGGTACAGGAAATGATGTCTTTTCTTAGGCTTCATGAAACGTGAATAGCATCATTTATATGAGCTGATCACTATGTAATATCTTGTGCTATTAAAAACTATATGCTCTTAAATATTTATAATGAGAGAAGTAATATTCAGCATCTTACATGCATTATTAACAGTCTCTAAATACATCTTCTAAATCAATTACAATGTGTATTGTGCCCCTGCCATTGAAATTTACCTTTTTGTTTTGGTTATTATATTTGAGAACAGCAAATGATGAGTCCCCAAGGAATGCTGTAACCCAGATTCAGTTCCCATATGTTCAGTGTTTCCTGAGGTTTTCTTATCCTTTCAGGTTCAGAATAATCATGTGTGTATTCATAGTCATATTAAATTAAAATTTCTCACAATGGAGATTTTTAGAAACATTGAAAGAAAGAAAACACTTGAATGGAATTCAAACAACCTGCATTGTAGACCTGGCTTTGCTGTTGATTTTCTGGGTGCCTTGGGAAAGTCCCTCCCCAGATTCGTTTCCATCATTCATTTCATTTCATCTTATAGATGAAGACTTGGCATGAAGGTCTCTGCTTCACAGCATGGTGAAGTTCAGACCTACACTTCCCAGGCTGGAACTGGACAGACTCTGGCTGATGGAACATGGTACTGTGACAGAACAATTCAAACTTCAGAAAATACACCAAAGACAAGAGTCATTTTCCTATTTGGGTTGAGGACAGGGATCAGATTTCAGCTCTGTGCCTGGAATATAATCAGAAGGAAATGGATCATCCCATTGCTTGTGATCCTAGAGCAGAAAAAAATAATGGTTTTTAGAAGTCGGGAAGGGATGATTTCCTAACCCACCTGGTGAAAGAGTTGGACCTGAGCTTACAGATGTGGAGAAGCGTAGAAAGTGGGTTGGGTAAAGGGAGAGGTGGCTCCAGGTTGGGAAGGCAGTCTCAGGTTTAGTTTGTATCTTTGGGTATAAGGATGACTCTTCCTAAATATGACTAGGTTATTCTGCTTACTTAGATTCTTGGTGTTCAGTGAGGGTTTCTTTACTTAACTAGGGTCTCCGTTCTGCTGTGGGAAATTAGGAAGGGTGGTATTTGTCTCTTTGATCCATGGTGGGGTACTAGGAAGGCTAGTGCTTCTAAGAGACATCAGAGGCCACAAGGAAAGAAGCCCAAGGCCAGTCAAGGTGGAAGTTCTGGAAGAACTTGTCCCAGCATCCACGTGAAACAACCTTCTAGGAAGCTCTTAGAAAATAGGCAAGAACATGGTATGGATGTGGGGAAAGCAAGAGAGGGAAGATCAGCTCTCACACCATACTGAAAATCATAGTTTTTATTGAGGAATTGGGAGGCCATGCAAATCTTTGGAGCCTGGCAGCCATATGTCACGCTTGCGTTTCATAGAAGAAACCTTGGAGGTGCATGGGGATATTCTAAGGATGAAATATGGGCATTAACCCAATGTTACTTTCTGCATGCCATGCCAGGCTTAATTAATACCAGCAGCTCAATTTGAGGCTTTAGATGTTTGGAATAAAAAATATCTATATATCTCAAGCTCTCATCTTAGACTCTAAATGGCCCAAAGCCCTGTTCCCTCTAAACTCCTTTATAGAGCACAGAAGAGTTCAATCATGACTCTAGGTTTTCATTTAACATATTGGTGGCTATCACTATTCAATGCCTTCAAAAAAGATGCAAAGGGAAATTGCAGATAAATACACATGTCTGTTTGTGTTTGCGTACACGGGTGCACATACATGACTATGTGTCTGCATGCTCCAGCATGTGTGTGGAATGGATTTTACAACATGAAATCCCAAGTGCATGACAAAATAAAGCTATAGCCCAGGAGTCAGAATATCTTTGCTTTTGGTCTAGCTCCAGGCCAATTAGCTGTTTAACTCTGGATTGATCACAACTTACCTGGGTCTCAATTCCCTTCTCTGTCAAAAGGAGATGGGGAGTGAACTAGACCTCTAGGAAACTTACCAGAGCTAAGTTTTTATTTTGCAATTTTTATTTTTATTTTGCAAATAATCCTTTCCATCATGTCTTAGAGCTGGTACACACTGTACAAATATTGAGAATTATTTAAGTTCCATAGCATGCTATATATATTTTACAGGAATAATAAGAAAAAGAGGAAAGAATAAATTAAATTTGACCTTGGAGGTTTCATTTTTAAAGAATGTTTTCAAAATGGTATGAGGAAGCAAAAAATAATCTAAGCAAATAGCAGATAGGCTTTTTACCATGGAAACCAGGAGACAACACACATTGTGCTGTGGAAATGAGTGAAGCTGACAGAACGAACATGTAGCGCACTATGGGAAAATTTCTGCCTTACAGAAAGATTGGAAGAATATGATCTTTTGACATCTGCACGTCAATAAGGGATGAAGGTCTGAATTCAGAAATATAATGGTATTGCATTCGCTTATATGAAAACCAGATGACGCATTTTGGTAAATGCCAGAGCAAGGTTTTTCAGCAGCAGTACTATTGACATTTTGGACCTGATAATTCTTTTTTTGGGAGAGGATGCCCTGTGCAATGTAGCACGTTTAGCAGCATCCCAGGCCACATGCTTAGATGTCGGTAACATGAAGCTAAATCTCCTTCCAGTTGTGGAAACCAAAAATATCTTCAAGACGGTGGAATGCTTACTGTGTTAGAGTGAAGATTTTTAAAAAGAATAAGTAAGCAGAGGCTTTAGAGCCAGACAGAGCTGGTTTGATTCTTGGCTCAGCTGTTCACTAGCAGTTTGATCTTGGACAAGCTATCTGCCTTTTCTAAGAGTCTTGTTTTCTTCATCTGTAAAATGGAAATAATGCTGACAACCTGTAGTATGGGGTCAGATTAAGCTAGAAGAGCACCTGAAAAGCACCCGGAGTGCAGGTGCCCAGTGCAGGAAAGCCATGCTAATGATGATTAGAATAAAGGAGACTGCAAGCCTTGTTCTGGATCAGGAGAAGGCGCAAATCAGGGAAAGTGGCTTGCTTTCACGTATAGACGGTGGGAACCAACATCATGGCACAAAATGTTCATTGTGCCTTTAGTTAAAGACTAAAGAAAGAGCAGAGGCAACACCTACTGAGTTCTATGCTGAGCCACCCCTTAACACAATCACCTCCTTTACTCCCTCAAACCCATTTTCAGTTCATACCTTAGGACCAGTTTTCAGATGAGATAACTGAGGTTTAGAGAAAGTATCCCATCTAGCGCCACATAAAAATGTCAGGTGTGTTGGTTTTGGAAGCCCATGATTCTAATTTCCCAGAAGAGTGGAAGCAAGGATACCAAAATTGAGAACACAGCATTGGAATCAGAGGAGCATTAACATGAACTTGAAAGGGAATGACTTTACCAGCAGCATATCTTGCTTGGCTATAAATAATTGTAGCTGAAAGAATTTATTTCAAGATGCTGAGTTACAGGAGCCATTCTAACTGTCCAGAGAGGCATGTGACTCAGATTTCAGAGTTCAGGGAATATTTTCCAGTTTGGACACACATACTGCATGAGATAAAGCTAATGTCGTGCATTTTATTTATTCTAATATTCAATTAAACATGCAGTTATCGAAATTCTCCTTTGTCAGCTTGCTTCAGCAAAAACTGTGCCTAAGAGAAATCTTCTTTCCGGTTCTCCCTGGCCCCAATCTTTCATGCTGGTAGAGGGGAAAACCCTGATTCATGGGTCAGAGAATTGGGCTGTATTGCTTTTGAAATATTGGTGCATGCTAGGAATGGTTTCCAATTACAGTGAACCGAGTGCACAATCCCCACACTGTTCTATTTAAATAACTGCTGAATCGCCAGGGCTGCCTTCCTGTTTCTAGCTCCCCGAACAAGTAAATAATGGAAAGAGAGAGAAAAAAAAATCAGCATCTGTAATAAATAACCATATGACCTGGTGGTGGGACCTCGTTCCCTGCTCGTATTTTCTCCTCTCTACCAACTATTTCCTAAGAGCAACTCTGGATATAAAAGTTGCCTTTCTAATAAAACTTAGAATCCAAACTTAACTTTGGTTGCACAATTAGTAACGTCTGCAGCAGCATTTTGCAATGGGAAACAACCTGGAATTTGGACTCAGAGAGATTTGGGGTTGAATTTACAGCTCTGTTGTCAGTCTGGGTTGTCAATGGCAATAACTCAGTTAGGGAGTTTGAATTCCACGGGATTTGGAGTCAGACCAACCTTATCAGGAACCTCATCTCTGTAAGTCAAATGGGGACAACACCCTGTAACTGGGATGATGAGAGGCAGGAGAATGGCAGATCAGGCATCGTCAAAGGGACACATAGCATTGCTTTGTTAATGTTCATTTCCTTTTTAGACATCAACATATAATAGACTGTCATTCACTTTATATCATAAAATATATAAAACTGATAATGTACAAGTTACACAGACAGCAGGGATACAGATGAGTTTTTTTAAAAAGTAGGAGAATCCTATGTGGACTGGAGGTTGACATGCCTTCAGGACTGGCATATGGGATTTATGAGCTGTATGGTGACGCTTGAGTGATGGGGCTCATTGACACCCAGAATCCAAACCTAATTACTGGGGGGAAGGATGAGAGGGGTGTGTGTGTGTGTGTGTGTGTGTGTGTGTGTGTGTTTGTGTATGCTCACGCACGTGTGTATGCATGTGATAGAAAGAGAAAGAGGGAGAGAGAAAACATGAACAGAGGAGAAAGGGCTTGTCCCTTACCTGCCTGCCACCCTGAAAGCAAAATGAGGAGAAGCTTTCCTTTTATTAACAGCTCCTCCAACTCAACCAGAGAGGCAGAGGCAGGCAGTGGTCACTGCCCTGGATCTCTGCACCCAGTTCTCCTTGGTGACTCCTGAGGTGACTTCTGAGCTCTGGAAGTGAAACTGGTCGTAGGAATTACAATGCAGCGTTGGAGCAGCTGTCACCTTGGGTGAGGCTGGATGATGGAGACATTTATTCTTATATTCATACTTGTGCACAGAGGTGTGTCCTGGTTGGCAGAAGGAATATGAGATGCAGGGCTGTATGAGCTTGCCCCTATCACTTGACCTGTCTAGGTGTTCCTTCCTGTGAAATGGAAATAATAATACTCTTAAATTTGTGAGGTTGAAACAAACAAAAACAAGGTGTGGAATTATTTTATAAATCGTGAAACATTGTATGCATCTTAATGAACATAATGACGATGGTTTGAAACATTTCAGTTTGTTGTTGTTGTTGATTTGTCTTTAACCAGTTCCCAGAAGAATTTCACAGAAATGATGCTGGTTTAAGGGGCGAGGCCACTCCCTCATCTCACCCCACATGCTCAACCACTGTGGGACCCACTTGGAGGGATCTTCCTCTAAAAGATTTTTTCTTCTTTAGTTTCATCTTCATGTAATGTATTTTAGTCAGAGATTAAGTAGTCAGAAAAAGTTAAAAATCGTTTACTACTCTCCTTATTTATAACAAAGGAAATGAGCCCTGAAGTGGGAGGTCCCCTGCTGAGAACCATGTCTGGGCAAACCCAATCCAGGTTTCCTAACTTCTTTAATTCGGTTGCTTCTGCATAGGAAAGAATTTCAAGGAATGTGCAATTTCACTTCAAAGATGCTACAAAAAAAGAGTTTAACATATGGCAGGTATTTTAATTATAGAAATTAAGGGCAGTATCCTTGGATGGGGAAACTCACTTTGGAAAAGTGATTTCTATGTTGACAAAATATCTAACTCCACCCATCTGTTACTGCATTTATTTACAAAACACTCATGCCTGGGCTTCCTTGGATTCTCTTCTTAGAGGCATGTAGGGTGTCAGATCAACCCTGTTTCAGCAGGCCCCAGACCATACATGCAGAAAAATCAACCAATCAAATGAATAATTCTTGAGCAGATGTCTGTGGGACTTAAGATCAAAGGCCACGTAGGCTGCATAATTCACCTAGGCCCTGGTGCTGCCCTCCAGGAGCAAACTGCTTGCATGGAGCATCTACCACAGGCGGGAGCCTGCGATGATGGGAATGCTCATATTTGATATAACTATCCAAGTAACTCCTTGAGATGCAGATTTATTCCCCTATTTGCAGATGAGCACATGGCATTCAGAGAAGCTAAGAGATGTGCCCAAAGTGGATAATCTAGCATCTGGTCCCTTTTAACAGTTTGAAACAATGTGAACAGCAGGTAAAAAGCACCTGATAGAACCAAAAATATTACAAAGAGTAGGCAGGGGGTACATTCAGCTTCTTGGAAACAGGATATCAAGCCTCTTGTTAATACTGCTGCTTCTTACAAAGCACCAGAAGTATTGTTTCTATGTTGGTTCAGTCCCTGGTAAGGTTTGCAAGAGGAGAGGTGGCCCTCTGTGTGGTAGGAGGAATGTGGGAAGGAGAAGGCAGACAGCCTTACTGGAGACTTGACCTCAATGAATTTGCTATCACATGGGCTCTGGTACCTTGGTTGTAGGGGTCAGAACCTAGAGGTTTTTGGTACGTCCCTGGAGAGCTAACACTTGGGGTTAAACACTGATATACTGAAAGAGTGGTGTACAACAGAGGCCAGATTTTAAACGGACAATCAGAGATGTCCTTTCCCAAGTGAGAAGATGGATGTGTCTTCAATCCAGGAAACCCCTTCACCTCAATATCAAGGTCATCCAGGAAATGTGACTGGCAACCAAAGCACTGCTTGATAAACTTGGAATTAAAGCAAAAGCTGAAGTGTGCAGGTTAGGGGTTAGAAAGGTGTGGCCTGCAAGCTAAATCTGACTTGCCACCTGTTTTTATAAATATATTTTTTTTTCCGGTACCAGAGATTAAACCCAGGAGCACTCAACCACTGAGTTGCATCCCCAGCACTTTTTATTTTTTGTTTTGAGACAAGGTCTGGCTAAGTTGCTGAAGCTGGCTTTGAACTTGTGTTCCTCCTGCCTCAGCCTCCTGAGCTGCTGGGATCACAGTTGTGCAACACCATGCCTGGCATAAATAAAGTTTTATTTGAACACAGCCATGCTCCTTTATTTGTACCTGTCTGGCTGCTTTTGTTTTACAGTAGCAGAGTTGAGTAACTGCAGAGGCGGACAGCTTACAAAGCCTAAAATATTTACCATCTTGACCTTTCCTGAAAGAGCTCGCCAACCCGTAGCACACTCTGTATTAAACATCGTACATGTTACTTCTTGTTTCTGTGTCCCACAATTCCATTTTTCCAAGCTTTGCAGCTCTGTGCATCTTCCTCCCATTCCCAATGTTCTATTTAAGAACCTCAGAAAGTTGCAGATAACTAAACTCCAAATCAACTTGAGACCAAAAAGGAAAGAACAACTGGCCCACAAGGAGGGTCCAAGGTTGAGTTGGTTTTATAGAAATCTGGAATCGTAGAGTCTGAAATCCAAAATTTCATGTTCATTCTCCTGGCTGCTGTTTCTTGTTTTTGTTGTTTTCTGTGAGTCATTTTTCTTCTCGCCTATGATGGTGAGGCTGCGTCCCACTGGGAGAAATGACTGCTGGCAGCTATGGCTCTCAATAAGTAAAGGAGTTTCCTGCCCCTGGGGCCAAGCTGGAAGCCTCAGACAAGCCTTCAGATTGGGCCAGCAGAAGTCACGTGCCCATTGGTAGAACCAATCACTGTGGCCACTGTGGAAGACACTGAGATATGAGCATAGGTCTAGTTTGGCTCCTGTGGCTGCAAAGAAGAAATGAAGCGATGTCCGGGGGTTTGGGAAGCACCACACTGAGTCCAAACTGCCTTCCTTTATTGTCAGCTCAACCTGATGACTTCAAAGCCTAGGACACTTGTTCAGGCCTACAGAGAGCCTCCTACTCTCATCCAGTGCAGCTCATCCTAGGTATTGCTGCTAGAGGATCTTCCTAAATACAATTAGATCATATCCTTTAAGGAAACTTCAAATGCTTAAATCATTTCCATTACCGCACCTCCCCCCATGACCTAGCCACCAGTAGGAAAACCTCATGTCCAGCTCCTATGTCACCTCCGTCTCTTATCATTTCATCACACGTACCCTTTGCTCCAGATATATAGACCAGCACAACTGTAGCTATTACTTACATTGCTTCTGTGAAACCAATACTGCTTTCTGTGCCCAGTGGATTCTGTCACCAATTCATCCAGCTGACTTCTAACTCCTGGTTTCTTTCTTGAACACTTGGAATGCCCTGATGGAGCCGGTATTACTTTCTCTGGCTTCTGCTCAGCATCGCTGACCATGCTGCACCTTAATGGCTGTCTTTATTTTCTGCAAGCTCTGGGGAAGTGAGGCTGTGCCTCATTTATCTCTCAGACACAGCGCCAGACCTGTGGTAATCACTATGTGCTGGATGAAGCACTTTGGCACCCACCTCACCCAACAGAATAGTCCTCGAGTCCCTTTGCCCCCATACCTCCAGGAGGACATTAGATTTCTTCTCAATCCCTCTCTATGCTCACCATTCATTTAAAATGGCATATGCTGACGCTGTGTGTGACAACAGCGTTGGAATTGATCTGATCAGACAGCAGCTACCCTGGACATCTTATTTTCTCTCTAAGTTTTTGTAGCCAAACATCTTACCTTTATTCCCAAGTACCATCCAGATTCTTAACTTGATTGGGAAGAGTGTATTATAGTTGTATTTGGGAAATTTTATTTTGAGACCAGTATTTTACTTTATATACACATATAATTGTGTATATATAATATTATATAATACCACACATAATGTCTGAGTGCACATTATATAATATGGATATATTACATATCCTCAATGATTTCTTAGTGGGCATTTCCAAGCTCATCTTTGTAGCAGATTACAAGGCCTAACAAACAAAGTTGGAGCCTGGGAACCCCAATTACCAAGTAACCCCTTTCTTCTGCTGATGAAACCTTGCAAGTTTCAAGATTTGAAGAGAATAACATTGAGAATTAGAGGCCCGGGTTTGAATTTTTTACTTCCCCTTTCTAGACAATCACAAGGGACTTTTATTTAATTTCTGTGAGCTGTAATTTCTGCATTCCTGTAATAGCTACCTTTCACTGGTTAGTGACCAAAACGAGAAGAGTATGTGTAGGAGAGTGGTTTTGAAACTTAAATGTAATCAAAGTACCGGAGAATGCAAAAGCAAAAATCTGATAATTCAAACATGGATATTTGACATGTGACCTCCATAGGAAAAAATTTTTAAACACTCCCTGTCACAATTGTATATTTTCCCCAACAGAGAGAGTGGCACGGAGAATCAGAGGCAACTTAATTACCTGGTGGGGTTGCAGCTTCGCAGCACAGAGCACCCGCCAGCCCAGGACTCAGGCAGGTTTGCTTTAGAGACTGAGCAGGAGCTAACAGATGTGCCTGGTACTTCCTGGCCCCCTCCCCTGGGGGTACAGCTGCTCTCTGTCATTATCTCCAGTATTTGGGCTTTGAAATGTGGCTGCACTTTTGAGAACTCCCTACTGAGGCTTTATGACTTTTACTTTTCCTAAGGAAGGCCATTTCTCCTGACAGCTCTATGCTGATGTGCAGTAACAAAGATGTTCCCCAGAAGATCACAGGTGCTGAACACGTGGCGGGGCAGAGGTGCAGGTTCAGAGGTGTGGGTTCACCTGGGTGCAAACAGCTGGCAGGCCTTAATGGAGCCTGCACTTGTCAATGAATATGGCACAATTTGTCATATGGCTCTGTCAGCGATCCTGGGGTGTTTGCTGACTATCTCAAGTCCTCTTTTCCCTTAGCTTAGAAGAAAACCATCTTTAACATTGTTTGGAAGAAGACGACAAGGACAGGCAAGGTGAGGAAGTCAAATCTTACCACATGTTCCTGGTCTTTAACTCATTTGCTTCGATGACACAACATCAGTATTTGCAAATAATTCATATTTTTTTTCAGTTTTATGTAGCACTTGTAGATCTACCATGCACTGGATAATATTTGGAGCAAACCATACTTTTTTGCAAGGCATTCTGGGATAAGTGTGTATTCTACCTTTTGTAAATTAGAGGTTTTTCAAGTGACATTTTTCCCCCCATATTCTGAGCTCCAACAAACACAAGGCAGTAAACCTAACTCACACTCATGGTCTGTGCTCCATAAATATTAAAACTGCATTAGTCAGTTTGAGTTTTTCTTTTGTATTTCCCAAGACTAGTCAACTGCAAATGAATAGATCCTTTTTGTAAAGAAGGAACAGATTTAAAATGACAAAATCAGAACATTTCTCAGGATCCTGGAAGAGACTGGCAGAGAGAGAGAGAGAGAGAGAGAGAGAGAGAGAGAGAGAGAGGCAAAGAGAGAGAGGAGACGGTGGGGGGAGGGAGAAGAAGGAGAGTGAGACAAAATTTCAAGTGAGTTGTCTTGCATGTCTGTCAGATTTGAGATTCATTGCTCTCTCTGAGTCTGTATATCCTAGACGGAGTGGTATCTGTAGAAAAACAATCATGATTCTGTTCAGGAGAGCTTACTTGGCAAGAAAATTATGATTGAACTCATGCTATTGTGACATAATGTAGGAGTTTATAATTATAATTTGTTATGAAATAGTTGAAGTAAATCCCAAGGATGGATATTGTAAAGCTTCATGGAGAAATTGGAAAGAAATACACTGCCAAGGATGGATGTGATGGCTGGCCTGTTAAGCTAGTGTTAACTTTGGTAAATGCACAAAGTCTCAGGTTTGGTCCATCATCTCACAGATCTAGAAATTCATTGGTACCAATGTCCCAGAGTTAATCATTGTTGGGAGGGCCAATTCCTATTGAGTCAATTCAGTACATAAGCCAAGAACAATGTTGTTTATTAACCAAGAGAAATACACGGTGAAGGAGGCCAGCCTTCCTTTTTGGTTTAACCAATACACTTCCTGCAGACTTCACCAGAAGTCAAGGTTGCTAGACACATTGCAATCAGATAAAGGAAGGCAGTTTTATAAAGTGAGTGTGGTAGCCTCATATCACCTTAACCATATGCTTGCTGTCAGGATGATGGACTGCTTCCAAGGGTCCAGCAGGCTGCCTTCCATCCATGAGAACCCGTGGATTCCCACTCCAGCCTATCCCTTTCCAGTTCTTCCTGCCCCTGCCTTCCATTGTCAAAGTTCTTCCCAGTACAACCCCTGAATCTTCCTTTAATTGTAATAATCCTTTCAATTTCATTAAAATTAGCACCAGGCTAAGGATTTGGCCTCTTTTCAAAATGACATTCTTTAAGTATTTGCTCAGCACTTTGAGCTCTGTGAGTTCTGCAAGGGTGGTGGTGGTGGGGATCAGAAAGTGGAGCCCTGTAGCTACGCTCAACCTCTGTCCTTCAGGTGGGCACTTCTCTGGCCCAACTTCCCTCTCAACAAAACAATGCTCTGCAGAAAACTGGATCTACCTCTCTAAGAGGTTGTTTAGAGATCGTCTATTGTTACTTGAACTTGGCTTAACTACTATTCTTTTTAACCACATATTCCTTCATGAAATAGACTCTTACAGATGAATTTCATCTTCTGATACACAGACACATTTTTTTTTTAAATCTGGGGATGTTTCAGAACATTTTAAACAAATGCTGTAGGCAGTTACCTGCTGGCTTACTCCTTGGTTCAGTTAAATTCAGGGAAGTCTTTGCTTCACCTGGAAACTCCTTGCTCCATGTATAATCTAAGGTAACTAGAACTTGCTTATTGCTTATTTTTTACAAAAAGTAATTCCATCACTCGTTTATTCATCCATCCAGCAAATATTAATTGATCACCCTCTAGGTCACGCACTGCAAAGATTAGCGAGATGGATAAGACAGAGTCACTTGCCCCTAGGTCTGTGTCAATGGGCAGGGGGGGGGGGGCGGGATGGGCCCCTAAACAGATTGTTATAAACGCAGTGAACACAGAAGTGGAAGAAGGTCTAGGGAGCTTGGGAACATAGAGGACAAGGGACACCAGAATCAGCCTGGGGCTTCAGAGAGGCTCTCTTGAGGGGTCACTCCTTGAGAATCAAAATAAAA